>NC_092767.1:65318564-65501064 GCF_047496795.1 Chiloscyllium punctatum | reverse complement strand
CACAAACACCCACACACACCCACACACACACACACACCCACACACACACACACACACACACATAGTGACCAGTGGAGTGCCACAAGGATCGGTGCTGGGTCCTCTACTTTTCATCATTTACATAAATGATTTGGATGCGAGCATAAAAGGTACAGTTAGTAAGTTTGCAGATGGCACCAAAATTGGAGGTGTAGTGGACAGCGAAGAGGGTTACCTCAGATTACAACAGGATCTGGACCAGATGGGCCAATGGGCTGAGAAGTGGCAGATGGAGTTTAATTCAGGTAAATGCGAGGTGCTGCATTTTGGGAAAGCAAATCTTAGCAGGACTTATACACTTAATGGTAAGGTCCTCGGGAGTGTTGCTGAACAAAGAGACCTTGGAGTGCAGGTTCATAGCTCCTTGAAAGTGGAGTTGCAGGTAGATAGGATAGTGAAGAAGGCGTTTGGTATGCTATCCTTTATTGGTCAGCGTATTGAGTACAGGAGTTGGGAGGTCATGTTGCGGCTGTACAGGACATTGGTTAGGCCACTGTTGGAATATTGTGTACAATTCTGGTTTCCTTCCTATTGGAAAGATGTTGTGAAACTTTAAAGGGTTCAGAAAAGGTTTACAAGGATGTTGCCAGGGTTGGAGGATCTGAGCTACAGGGAGAGGCTGAACAGGCTGGGGCTGTTTTCCCTGGAGCATCGGAGGCTGAGGGGTGACATTATAGAGGTTTACAAAATTATGAGGGGCATGGATAGGATAAATAGACAAAGTCTTTTCCATGGGGTCGGGGAGTCCAGAACTAGAGGGCATAGGTTTTGGGTGAGAGGGGAAAGATATAAAAGAGACCTAAGGGGCGACTTTTTCACCCAGAGGGTGGTACGTGTATAGAATGAGCTGCCAGAGGAAGTGGTGGAGGCTGGTACAATTACAACATTTAAAAGGCATTTGGATGGGTATATGAATAGGAAGGGTTTGGAGGGATATGGGCCGGGTGCTGGCAGGTGGGACTAGATTGGGTTGGGATATCTGGTCGGCATGGACGGGTTGGACCGAAGGGTCTGTTTCCATGCTGTACATCTCTATGACTCTATGACACACACATATACGCAGGCACACATACACACGTATACACATGTACACACACACATAGGCATATACACACAGACACAAACATACACAGTCACGTAGACATACACAGACAGACACACACACATACATACATACGCAGATACACACACATAAACACAGAGACACAAACACACACACATACAGACAAACAGACACACACACTCACATGTGCGCGCATACACACACACACACACACAGACAGGGCTAGCGAGCGTGCCTGAGCTAATTGATTGTAGACCATTTAAATACACAGTCAACAGCACTGTGTCCAATTGAATTGACTGGCCATGTATGCAAATACGCTCATTAACATATCCGATCCGCTACGGGTCACTGTGACTGAACCCAAGGACTGTGTTCAAATCCAGTGTGAGAAGGAAGCAATCCAATTGGACAAGCTAACCTACTTGAAATTGGATCAAAGGAGTTCTGGGAAGTCTGGAGGTAATTTAACAATCAGAGAAGCTGGTAAATGACGCTGACTCTGTAATTACCAGGATAACCTCCCCTCGCATTACATTTACCCCAAACCAATCGTCTTGGCCCTCACGTACCTACTGGGCTTGGCGTAATCCGGATCCACAGGAATGGTGGGTCATTGGAATGTACCGCACTGACCCTTATCTTGGATCCGATCTATTAGTGATGGAGCCACCAGCTGAGGCACAGCACCGCTCGGAACGCCACGGCGAAACCGATTCCTTCCAGAACGTTCCGCCAGCCCCTTTTCAACGATCACACTGACAGCCGCGCTCGGAACGCCACGGCGAAACCGATTCCTTCCAGAACGTTCCGCCAGCCCCTTTTCAACGATCACACTGACAGCCGGTCTTCAGGCTACACAGTGCCTTTAGTGTTGTTGCCTGGAGAGGTCAGGGCAGTTCCTTACACACAGGGACCAAGGCAATGTTTGAAAGAACCAGGGACTTTCAATACATAACAAAGTACAAGATGAGGAACAGGGCAGTGGGATTAGTTTGGGATTAATACAGGGCGATAGGGAGAGTGGGACAGTGGGATTAGTTTGGGATTAATACAGGGCGATAGGGAGAGTGGGACAGTGGGATTAGTTTGGGATTAATACAGGGCGATAGGGAGAGTGGGACAGTGGGATTAGTTTGGGATTAATACAGGGCGATAGGGAGAGTGGGGCAGTGGGATTAGTTTGGGATTAATACAGGGCGATAGGGAGAGTGGGACAGTGGGATTAGTTTGGGATTAGTACAGGGCAATAGGGAGAGTGGGACAGTGGGATTAGTTTGTGATTAATACAGGGCGATAGGGAGAGTGGGACAGTGGGATTAGTTTGTGATTAATACAGGGCGATAGGGAGAGTGGGACAGTGGGATTAGTTTGTGATTAATACAGGGCGATAGGGAGAGTGGGACAGTGGGATTAGTTTGTGATTAATACAGGGCGATAGGGAGAGTGGGACAGTGGGATTAGTTTGGGATGGATACAGGGCAATAGGGAGAGTGGGACAGTGGGAATAGTTTGTGATTAATACAGGGCGATAGGGAGAGTGGGACAGTGGGATTAGTTTGTGATTAATACAGGGCGATAGGGAGAGTGGGACAGTGGGATTAGTTTGGGGATTAGTACAGGGCTACAGGGAGATGGGACAGCGGGATTAGTTATGGGATGGATACAGGGGCTATGCAGGGGAATATTTAATGTTTGTAAAAGCACACTCAGTCCCACGTGGGAGTGGTGAGAATTTATAGGCCCGGGTGGGGGGGGGGGCGCGGTTTGGGCTAAGGAGAGTTGTGCCAGCCGGTGAAGAGAGATGGTCCGTGGCAGACTGAGTGGTAGAGAGAGAGCAAATACTTCAGTCCTGGACAAATATTCAATTCCTTTAACATCACTCACTCACAAGGATCAGGAAATAATGAACGAGGGGGCAGAAGCAAGGACAATTAATAATAGGCAAAATGTTGGCCCTTATTTCAAGGGCGTTGGACTGTAAGAGTAGGAATGTCTTACCCAACTGTATAAGGTGTCGGTGAGACCACATTTGGAGCACTGTGAGCAGCTTTGGCTCCCCTATTTAAGGAAAAATTTCATTTCATTGGAGGCAGTTCACCGATGGTTCACTAGGACAATCCCTGGGATGGATGGTTTGTCTTATAAACTTAGGTTAAACAGATTGGGACTCTACTCTCACTGGAGTTTAGAATAATGAGAGGTGATCCCACTGAGACATATCGGATTAATAAGGGGCTTAAAAATGTGTTGCTGGAAAAGCGCAGCAGGTCAGGCAGCATCCAAGGAGCAGGAGAATCGACGTTTCGGGCATGAGCCCTTCTTCAGGAAGTATCAGGGGGAATATTCAGGGGGAAGGTTATCAGGGTGGGGTGGCTTATGCCCGAAACGTCGATTCTCCTGCTCCTTGGATGCTGCCTGACCTGCTGCGCTTTTCCAGCAACACATTTTTAAGCTCCGATCTCCAGCATCTGCAGTCCTCACCTTCTCCTTCATAAGGGGCTTGACAGGGTCAATGCTGAGAGGCTGTTACCCCTCATGGGAGAGTCTGGGGGCAGAGGGTACAGTCTCAGAATAAAGGGGGAACCAACTGAAGACTGAGAGGAGGAGGAATTTCTTCCCTCAGAGGATTGTGAGTGTTGGGAACCCCTTCCCACTGAGAGCTGTAGGGGGAAGAGTCTCTGTGTATATTTAAGGCTGAGATCGATAGATTCTCTCTCAGTCAGGGAAAGGGCAGGGAAATGGACGTGAGGAATGTTGGATCAGCCATGATCCTACTGAATGGTGGAGCAGGCTCGAGGGGCCGAATGGCCTCGTTCCCATTTCCTATGGTCTCAGGCGACAGTGCAGTTGTCAAAGCAGAGGCGGGAGTGAGAGAGCAAGCAGCAAACCAGGAAGGGACCATTTCCAAATGTGCTCAGCAGTAACCCATCAGCTGGCTCTACCCAACCATCAGGTGGTATGGGGTAGGGAGGGGGGGGGGGTGGGGGTTACAAGTCATTCACCTCCACGCCCACATCCACACGGGCTCTGCCCATTCCACAACAGCCCCTAGACCTTATCGGCGGACCGGGCGGGGAGAGATGTGATACAGAGTCGTGAGGTTGGCTGGGTCAGGGGTGAGGGGCAAGGTTATCAGATTTGGGGGGTTGGGGAGGGTGGTGGGGGTGTGTAGGGCAGGTTTTAGGGTAGAGAGTTGGCAGAGGTGAGGGGGAAGGTTATCAGGGTGGGGAGGATGAAGGTGGTGGGTCAGGGGTGAGGGGGAAGGTCATCAGGATGGGGAGGGTGAGGATGGCGGGGTTGAGGGTGAGGGAGACGGTTATCAGGGAGGGGAGGGTGAGGATGGCGGGGTTGAGGGTGAGGGGGACGGTTATCAGGGAGGGGAGGGGCGGATGGCGGGGTTGAGGGTGAGGGAGACGGTTATCAGGGTGGGGAGGGGCGGATGGCGGGGTTGAGGGTGAGGGAGACAGTTATCAGGGAGGGGAGGGTGAGGATGGCGGGGTTGAGGGTGAGGGGGACGGTTATCAGGGAGGGGAGGGGCGGATGGCGGGGTTGAGGGTGAGGGAGACGGTTATCAGGGTGGGGAGGGGCGGATGGCGGGGTTGAGGGTGAGGGGGACGGTTATCAGGGAGGGGAGGGGCGGATGGCGGGGTTGAGGGTGAGGGGGATGTTTATCAGTGTGGGGTGGGTGAGGATGGGGATGAGGTTATTGGGTTGGGGGGGGTGAGGATGGTGAGGTGAGGGTGTGTGGGGGGGGGCAGCATACAGGATAGAGGTGGGGGGAGGGAGGGGTGTAGTGTTAGGTGCTGACTGAAGCAACGTCCCATTGTTTTATGGATTGAATGTAATCCCGTTCCCAAATCCCATTAGGACCCGGGAGACACCCCATCCCCACCCCCATCACCCTCACCCTCACATACACCCTCACCCCCTATGTACACCCTCACCCCCATCTACACCCTCACTCCCATCTACACCCTCACCCCCATCTACACCCTCACCCCCATCTACACCCTCACTCCCATCTACACCCTCACCCCCATCTACACCCTCACCCCCATCTACACCCTCACCCCCATCTACACCCTCACCCCCATCTACACCCTTACCCCCCACGTACACCCTCACCCCCATCTACACCCTCACTCCCATCTACACCCTCACCCCCATCTACACCCTCACCCCCATCTACACCCTTACCCCCCACGTACACCCTCACCCCCATCTACACCCTCACTCCCATCTACACCCTCACCCCCATCTACACCCTCACCCCCATCTACACCCTCACCCCCATCTACACCCTTACCCCCCACGTACACCCTCACCCCCATCTACACCCTCACCCCCATCTACACCCTCACCCCCATCTACACCCTCACCCCCATCTACACCCTCACCCCCATCTACACCCTCACTCCCATCTACACCCTCACCCCCATCTACACCCTTACCCCCATCTACACCCTCACCCCCATCTACACCCTCACCCCCATCTACACCCTCACCCCCATCTACACCCTCACCCCCATCTACACCCTCACTCCCATCTACACCCTCACCCCCATCTACACCCTCACCCCCATCTACACCCTCACCCCCATCTACACCCTCACCCCCATCTACACCCTCACCCCCATCTACACCCTCACCCCCATCTACACCCTCACTCCCATCTACACCCTCACCCCCATCTACACCCTTACCCCCATCTACACCCTCACCCCCATCTACACCCTCACCCCCATCTACACCCTCACCCCCATCTACACCCTCACCCCCACGTACACCCTCACCCCCATCTACACCCTTACCCCCCACGTACACCCTCACCCCCATCTACACCCTCACCCCCATCTACACCCTCACCCCCACGTACACCCTCACCCCCATCTACACCCTCACTCCCATCTACACCCTCACCCCCATCTACACCCTCACCCCCATCTACACCCTTACCCCCATCTACACCCTCACCCCCACGTACACCCTCACCCCCATCTACACCCTCACCCCAACACCCTCACAGCCATCAACACCCCCACCCCCACTACACCCCCACCTTCCTCTTCTTCCCCACCCCCTACACCCCCCATCCCCTACAGCCCCACTCCCCACCTCCTGTTCAACCCCTCGACAGCCCCTCTATCTTTACACCTGCCCCCTCCCCCCCCGCTCACCTCCTCACCCCCTTTCCTCAGCCCCAACCCCTGCTCCTGTGGGGTCTGCCCTTGCCCCAGCCTTACACCCAACACTCCCACCTCCGCACTCCCCTCCCCTATCCCCAATACCATCGCTCCAGGAGTGAGGGCTCCATGATCCTTTTCCAGCCTTGGTTGGGGGGGGGGGGGGGTGGGGGGTGGGGGGGATGGAGTGGGTATAGGTGGGTGGGGAGGAGAGTTACCCACGTCCCTTGGGGTTGGTGCAGGGGGGTGGGGGTGTTGGGTAAGCCCCTGGGGTTGTTGCGGGGTGGGGGGGGCAGAGGGGGGGTGTTGGTTAAGCCCCCACGGAATGGGTTGGGGGGGGGGGGGGGGGGTTGCGCCGGTTGGCCAACCAGACGCTGATATTTGTACTTTGCTTCTCCCCCACCCTCTCCCCCCCCCCCCCCTCCCCCACCCCCACCCCCGGCAGGTTTGGCGGCAGTGCCAGGGGACTACGTGCCACAAGGGGGCGCGATGGGACTGGGCCTCCAGCAGGCAGGGTACGCCTCTCGACCGACGGCACCCCACCCCACACAGCTGCACCATGGAGCCTCAGCGCATCTGTACGTCCCCGGACACTCCCACCACCCAGCCATGATGATGCACAGCGGGCCCCCACCTCATCCTGCAATGTCATCACCAAGCTCATCCACCCTGAATCCCGGGGAGACCATCCTCAGCGGGCAAGCCATGGACATCCATGCCCATTGAAGAGCAGCGACAGAGTCAAGGCATTGGACAGAAGAGGGGAGCATTTAATAGGGTTCCTTGCCGCCTGGCAAATCAGGGCACATACTGGAATTCAGGACTGCTGTGTGTGTGTGTGTGTGAGACACTGTTTAATCACTTTTACTGTGTTTCCTTTTCTGTGGATTTGAATGAGGACCAACTCTGGATCATCCTAAGTAAAATACCATGAGACTTTTATATATATATACAATGAGACACTGAAAAAAAAAGGACATTGCAGCCATTTTTGACAATGAAGGTTAAATTAACTTGTACACATTCTGCTATGGCTTCCTTGCTTTCCTATCGATTATTTTCTTAAGTCAGAAAGCAAAGGATCAAACTATTTTCACACGACCCCTCGGAGATTTGACCTGGTGTTGGAAAATGTCCAAGGGCACAACAGAGGCCAGGGTTTGGAGGTCACGGTGGGGTTAACAGAGGGAGGCGGGCACTAAAGGGGGTGAAGGTGGCGAGAGACAGCAGATACGACGCTACCAGTTCCTATAAGCCAGTCATCAACCTCCTGCAGATTTTAGGAACAGGAAGAAGCCAGCAATCCCAATAACAGACATTATTAAGCTGGAGAGGGTTCAGAAGAGATTTACCAGGGTGTTACCGGGTATGGAAGGTTTGAGTTATAAAGAAAGGCTGGATAGGAAGGGACTCAGATTCATGGAGTCATAGAGATGTACAGCATGGAAACAGACCCTTCGGTCCAACCCGTCCATGCTGACCCAGATATCCCAACCCAATCTAGTCTCACCTGCCAGCACCCGGCCCATATCCCTCCAAACCCTTCCTATTCATATACCCATCCAAATGCCTCTTAAATGTTGTAATTGTACCAGCCTCCACCACATCCTCTGGCAGCTCATTCCATACACGCACCACCCTCTGTGTGAAAAAGTTGCCCCTTGGGTCTCTGTTATATCTTTCCCCTCTCACCCTAAACCTATGCCCTCTAGTTCTGGATTCCCCCACCCCAGGGAAAAGACTTTGTCTATTTATCCTATCCATGCCCCTCATGATTTTGTAAACCTCTATAAGGTCACCCCTCAGCCTCCGACGCTCCAGGGAAAACAGCCCCAGCCTGTTCAGCCTCTCCCTGTAGCTCAGATCCTCCAACCCTGGCAACATCCTTGTAAACCTTTTCTGAACCCTTTCAAGTTTCACAACATCTTTCCGATAGGAAGGAGACCTGAATTGCACAAACATTCCAACAGTGGCCTAACCAATGTCCTGTATAGCCCCAACATGACCTCCCAACTCCTGTACTCAATACTCTGACCAAGAAAGGAAAGCATACCAAACACCTTCTTCACTATCCTATCTACCTGTGACTCCACTTTCAAGGAGCTATGAACCTGAACTCCAAGGTCTCTTTGTTCAGCAACACTCCCTAGGACCTTATCATTAAGTGTATAAGTCCTGCTAAGATTTGCTTTCCCAAAATGCAGCACCTCGCATTTATCTCAATTAAACTCCATCTGCCACTTCTCAGCCCATTGGCCCATCTGGTCCAGATCCTGTTGTAATCTGAGGTAACCCTCTTCACTGTCCACTACACCTCCAATTTTGGTGTCATCTGCAAACTTACTAACTGTACCTCTTATGCTCATATACAAATCATTTATGTAAATGTCAAAAAGTAGAGGAGCCAACACTGATCCTTGTGGCACTCCACTGGTCACAAGCCTCCAGTCTGAAAAACAACCCTCCACCACCACCCTCTATCTTCTACCTTTGAGCCAGTTCTGTTTCCAAATGGCTAGTTCTCTCTGTATTCCATGAGATCTAACCTTGCTAATCAGTCTCCCATGGGGGACCTTGTCGCACACCTTACTGAAGTCCATATAGATCACATCTACCACTCTGCCCATCCTTCACTGGAGTGTAGGAGGTCGTGAGGCGACTCTGATAGGAGTTTATAAAATAATGAGGGGTACGTATAGGGTTAATGGTAGTTGTCCTTTCCCTTGGGTGTGGGGGGGATTTCAAGACCAGGGGGCACATTTTTAAGGTGACATTTAAAAAAGACATGAGGGGCAATTCTTTTACAGAGTGCGGAATGAATGTCCTGAGGAAGTGGTGGATGTGGGTAGAGTTACAACATTTAAAAGTCATTTGGATAAGTTCATGAATAGGAAAGGTTTGGAGGGATATGGGCCAGGAGCACACAGCTGGGACTACTTTAGTTTGGGATTCTGGTCGGTGTGGACTGAAGGGGTCTGTTTCCATGCTGTATGACTCTATGCTTCGGAGAGGATGCAGAGGAGGTTCACCAGGATGTTGGCTGGTATGGAGGGTATAACTATGAAGAGAGGTTGAGTAGATTAGGATTATTAAAACTGAGGTAAAGGGGGGACCTGATTGAGGTCTACAAAATCATGTGAGGTATAGACAAGGTAGACAGCAAGAGGCTTTTTTCCCCAGAGTCGGGTGACTCAATTACTCAGGGTCATGAGTTCAAGGTGAGAGGGGAAACATTTAAGGGAGATATGGGTGGGAAGTTCTTTACGCCGAGGGTGGTGGGGGCCTGAAATGTGTTGCCAGTGGAGGTGGTAGAGCAGGGCACGATAGCATCATTTAAGATGTATCGAGACAGACACAAGAATGGTCAGGGAGCAGAGGGTTACAGAGCCTTAGAAACTAGGTGACAAGTTTAGATAGAGGATCTGGATTGGCACAGGCTTGGAGGGCCGAAGGGCCTGTTCATGTGCTGTAATTTTCTTTGTTCTCCTCGTTCTTTAGCACACCCAGCTCCTGCTGGGAAAAGTGGCATTGACATCCAAGATGGCCGACTGCGGGAACTGGCTCGCTCTTAATGAGGTCTCAGCCCCAAAGGGTAAATAGTCCGTTCAGTTGCTTTGCAAAGTGGGCAAACATTTCATTTGAACCGCTGTCATCAGCTTTGAAATTTCAGGTTTTGAGGCATTCCGTATCTAATTGCCCAAGTGTCTCTGAAATGAAAGGGATTGTTGGATTTATTCCCTTCTGGTGCCACTGGTTCCGTCTAAAATCTAAAGTGTCTTTCACTCAGAGATGGTTTACTGCTCCAAACGTCAGGTCAATGGAATGACAGACTCTAGGCGAATCAGTGTAAACACAGGGATAGCCAGACATCTTCAAACCAAAACCGAGTCATCAAAATGTGACCAAACCTCCTCAGACACGGTCAGCGTCTGTGTTATTTGGGACTGATCGGCCGGTAATCTGTCCCGACTCCCATTCAGAAAAGGACGGAGAACGAGACTTAAATGGAATGACAGACTCTAGGCGTCTCAGTGTAAACACAGGGATAGCCAGACATCTTCAAACTAAGAGAAAAGAAATCGCACCCACACAGGGTGGAAAGCACTGTCTGGAAATGTGGTGGAAGCAGATTCAATCGAGAGGCGTATTGGATGGTCATTGGATAGATTTAGGGTGCAGGGATAGGGGCAAGAGATAAGAAAATGGCACTAACTCTCCTTTGGGGGGCTGGCACCACTGCGATTGGCTGGGTGACACCTCTCTACACCATATCAGCGAATAATGTTTCATGTTCTAACCCAGAGTGATGAGCAAAACACACCTACGCCATCCTAACCCAACCCTCCCCAAACAATATCGCCATTGCTTCAGTGTCGCTGGGTCAAAAACTGAATGGGTGACAGACACGGGGAGAATGTGCAAACTCCACACAGACAGTCACCCAAGGCTAGAATCGAACCCGGGTCCCTGGTGCAGCAGTGCTAACCACTGAACCACCGAGCTACCCCAAATGGATGGGTCCAGGAATGCAACAGATACATGGGAACCCCACCCCCTGTAAGCTCCCCACTGAGCCACTCACCACCCTGACTTGGATTATATCGCTGTTCCCTCACTGTGGCTGGGCCAAAATCCTGGAATTCCCTCCCTCAGGGCATTGTGGGTCAACCCACAGCACACGGACTGCAGCGATTCAGGAAGGCAGCTCACCCCCCACCTTCTCAAGGGGGCAACTTGGGACGGGCAAGACCCAGCCAGTGACAATGTCAGGAGCTCTAAAGCAGAAGTTGCTGGAAAAGCTCAGCAGGTCTGGCGACATTTGTGGAGAGAAACCAGAGTTAGCGTTTTGGGTCGAGTGACCCTTCCTCATGAGTTCGATCGGTGAAGATAGGGGTGATGGCCATGACAGTATTTGTGGATAACCCTATCAGAATGGGCAAAGCCTGTCTGACAAGAGAACAGGTCCAACACATTCAACATTTGCAATTATCAAAGAGGTCATTGTAATTGGTCAACATCTCGATCATTGGCCATTTCCTGTTGGGAGCGATCTATCTTGAAATGGATTAGAGTGGACAATGTTAATGGGCACTGATCGTTTTTACAATTGTGAAGTGTTCATATCATAGAGTCATAGAGTCATAGAGGTGTACAGCATGGAAACAGACCCTTCAGTCCAACCCATCCATGCTGATCAGATATCTGAAACTAATCTAGTCCCATTTGCCAGCACTTGGCCTATATCCCTCTAAACCCTTCCTGTTCATATCCCCATCCGGATGCCTTTTAAATATTGTTATTTTACTAGGCTCCACCATATGCATTACCCTCTGCGTGAAAAAGTTGCCCCTTAGGTCCCTTTTATATCTTTCCCCTCTCATCCTAAACCTATGCCTTTTAGTTGTGGACTCGCCCACCCCAGGGAAGCAACTTTGTCTATTTATCCTATCCATGCCCCTCATGATTTTGTAAACCTCTATAAGGTCACCCCTCAGCCTCCGACGCTCCAGGGAAAACAGCCCCAGCCTGTTCAGCCTCTCCCTGTAGCTCAAACCCTCCAACCCTGGCAACATCCTTGTAAATCTTTTCTGAACCCTTTCAAGTTTCACAACATCCTCCTGACAGGGAGGAGACCAGAATTGCAGACAATACTCCAAAGGTCCTGTGAATAAATCGAAAAGTCTCGAGGCCTTCGCGGGGAACAACGTGAAGACTGAGTAAGCAATGGCGGAAGAGTTGGGAATTTGATAGATGCTGCCGTTGGCATGATGGAGGAGGATGGGCCTTTTGGAAATGGAACGATGAGATTGGGTAGAACCCTCCAGAGCTAACAACACAGCGGATGGAGGTTTTAGTCAGTCAGGGGATGTGGCCAGCAGTTATTCCCCATCCCTAATTACCCAGGGGACAGCTAAGAGTTAACCCCAATGTTGTGTGTCTGGTCTCACAAGTAGGCCAGACTGGGTAAGGAAGACAGATTTCCTTCCTTAAAGAACATTAATGAACTAGAAGGGGCTTTATAATATGGTCACGTGACTGCCATTAGGCTTAATTTGTTTTTAAAACTGCCACTTTTTAAAAATCGAACTCAAATTTCACCATTTGCCATTGATGTGATTTGAACCCAAGTCCCTAGAACTTTTGAGTCATGGAGGTCTACAGCACAGAGCAAGGCCCTTTGGCCCTTCACATCTGCACTGGTCTAAACCAACACTAGGCCCACATCCTTATATGGCTCAGAAATAGGCCATTCAGCCCATTGAGTCCGCACCGACCCTCTGAAGGGCACTCACCCACCCATCACACTTACCCCTGTAAGCTTGCATTCCCTGTGGCTATCCCAGCTAACCTACACATTCTTTAACACTATGGGGCAATTCCCCATGGTCAATCCACCCTAACCTGCACAGCTTTGGACTGTGGGAGGAAACCGGAGCACCCGGAGGAATCCCACACAGACGCGGGGGGAATGTGCAAACTCCACACAGTCGCCCGGGGCTGGAATCGAACCCGGGTCCCTGGTGCAGCAATGCTAACCACTGAGCCAGCGAGCTACCCCAAATGCTGGATTCCTCGCCCATTGCATTACCATGCCTTTGTCGCCCGCCAAAGGACTGAGGGAGGTGACGATAAATTTTCAGACTCAGTTTTTAGAGGAAAGAAAAGTTAGTGGGCCAATTCGGGCAAAGACATTACAAGGAGAATAAAGACAGATGAAGCAGAGGAAACACTAAACTTGGTGGAAAGAGCAGGAGAACGCATTTGGGATCGCTCAGGCAATGGGTTATCATGGACAGAATGGGCTGAAGGGCCTCCTGCTGTACGGAGGTGAAATTTCAATTCGATAACAATCTGTCTACCGATGACTTGGAGGTTGGATTGGGATGGACAAAATTAAAAATCACCCAACACCAGATTACAGTCCGACAGGTTTCTTTGTGTTTCCGAATAAACCCTTTGGACTATAGCCTGGCCTTGTGTGATTTTTTTTTGGAACTGTGTCTAATGATGACCATTATTCCCTGTTGTAAAAACCCCATCTGGTTCAATGAGGGAAATCTGCTGTTCTTGTCCAGTCATGTGATTCCAGACCCGCAGCAACATGGCCGACTTTGAAATGCCCCCTGGAGCCATTCGCGATGCTGGGCCCAACCACACCGAATAAAAAAGAAATTGAGGCCAATGTTTGTTCTTCTGGATTTCCCGGACTGTATGTAAAGATCACAGGACAGGTTTGGGAGGCGCAGGTATCATGTCAGACTTTGTCCAAAGTTGTCATTTCAGTTTCGGTCGGATGAAGCATTATCATTGGAAAAGCAATCAGATTCTGCTTATAGCCAGTCTGTTTTGCTCAAAGCCCTCAGGGTAAGACGAGATGCTTGTCTCAGTTTACACGTCACCTGATGGTTGATTCGTCGTCAGCGAACACCAACAAAGGAGTTGACCGAAAGCCATCCTCACGAAATGGATCCAAATGTGATTTACGATCGACAAGTGGCGTGTATCACAACGCGAAACAAGCTCTTGCTATAGAGTCATAGAGATGGACAGCACGGAAATAGACCCTTCGGTCCAAACCGTCCATGCTGGCCAGATATCCCAATCCAATCTAGTCCCACTTGCCAGCACCCGGCCCATATCCCCCCAAACCCTTCCTATTCATATACCCATCCAAATGCCTCTTAAATGTTGCAATTGTACCAGCCTCTACCACTTCCTCTGGCAGTTCATTCCATACACGTACCACCCTCTGTGTGAAAAAGTTGCCCCTTAGGTCTCTTTTATATCTTTCCCCTCTCACCCTAAACCTATGCCCTCTAGTTCTGGACTCCCCGATCCCAGGGAAAAGACTTTGTCTATTTATCCTATCCATGCCCCTCATAATTTTGTAAACCTCTATAAGGTCACCCCTCAGCCTCCGACGTTCCAGGGAAAACAGCCCCAGCCTGTTCAGCCCCTCCCTGTAGCTCAAATCCTCCAACCCTGGCAACATCCTTGTAAATTTTTTCTGAACTCTTTCAAGTTTCACAACATCTTTCCAATAGGAAGGAAACCAGAATTGCATGCAATATTCCAACAGTGGCCTAACCAATGTCCTGTACAGCCGCAACATGACCTCCCAGCTCCTGTACACAATACTCTGACCAATAAAGGAAAGCATACCAAACACCTTCTTCACTATCCTATCTATCTGCAACTCCACTTTCAAAGAGCTGTGAATCTGCACTCCAAGGTCTCTTTGTTCAGCAACACTCCCTAGGACCTTACCATTCAGTGTATAAGTCCTGCTAAGATTTGCTTTCCCAAAATGCAACACCTCGCATTTATCTGAATTAAACTCCATCTGCCACTTCTCAGCCCATTGGCCCATCTGGTCAATCTGAGGTAACCTTCTTCGCTGTCCACTACACCTCCAATTTTGGTGTCATCTGCAAACCTACTAATTGTACCTCTTATGCTCGCATCCAAATCATTTATGTAAATGACAAAAAGTAGTGATCCCAGCACCGATCCTTGTGGCACTCCACTGGTCACAGGCCTCCAATCTGAAAAACAACCCTCCACCACCACCCTCTGTCTTCTACCTTCAAGCGAGTTCTGGATCCAAATGGCTAGTTCTCCCTGTATTCCATGAGATCTAACCTTGCTAACCAGTCTCCCATGGGGAACCTTGTCGCACGCCTTACTGATGTCCATATAGATCACATCTACTACTCTGCCCTCATCAATCATCTTTGTTACTTCTTCCAAAAACTCAATCACGTTTGTGAGACATGATTTCCCACACACAAAGCCATGTTGACTATCCCTAATCAGTCCCTGCCTTTCCAAATACATGTACATCCTGTCCCTCAGGATTCCCTCCAACAACTTGCCCATCACCGAGGTCAGGCTCACAGGTCTATAGTTCCCTGGCTTGTCCATACCACCCTTCTTAAACAGTGGCACCACTTTAGCCAACCTCCAGTCGTCCACCACCTCACCTGTGACTATCGATGATACAAATTTCTCAGCAAGGGGCCCAGCAATCACTTCCCTAGCTTCCCACAGAGTTCTCGGGTACACCTGATCGGGTCCAGAATAGTTCCTGCATGGAAGGAGGCCATTGAGCCCATCGTGGGTCTCCCATTTTCTCTGATGGCTTTATGTCACTCTCCTGCCTTTCCCAATGTTCTTGTGCATCATTCCTGTTCAAGTAAGCATCCAATGCCTCTTGACTATCTCTGCCTACACCATACTTGTAGCTAATGAACGCCAGACCAACTTTGCTGGCTTCTCTAGAATTCGAATGCCTACATTGTGGAAACAAGCCCTTCAGCCGAACAAGTCCACACCAACCCTATTATGCTGTATTTACCCAGAATAATGCACCTAACCTAAACATCCCTGAACACCATGGGCAATTTTCCATGGCCAATCCACCATAACCTGCACACCACTGAACACTATGGGTAATTTCCCATGGCCAACCCACTCTAACCTACACATCGCTGAGTACTATAGGTAATTTCCCATGGCCAACCCACTCTAACCTACACATCGCTGAGTACTATAGGTAATTTCCCATGGCCAACCCACTCTAACCTACACATCGCTGAATACTATAGGTAATTTCCCATGGCCAACCCACTCTAACCTACACATCGCTGAATACTATAGGTAATTTCCCATGGCCAACCCACTCTAACCTACACATCGCTGAGTACTATAGGTAATTTCCCATGGCCAACCCACTCTAACCTACACATCGCTGAATACTATAGGTAATTTCCCATGGCGAACCCACCCTAACCTACACATCGCTAAATACTATAGGTGATTTCCCATGGCCAACCCACCCTAACCTACACATCGCTGAATACTATAGGTAATTTCCCATGGCTAACCCACTCTAACCTACACATCGCTGAATACCATAGGTAATTTCCCATGGCCAACCCACTCTAACCTACACATCGCTGAGTACTATAGGTAATTTCCCATGGCCAACCCACTCTAACCTACACATCGCTGAGTACTATAGGTAATTTCCCATGGCCAACCCACTCTAACCTACACATCGCTGAATACTATAGGTAATTTCCCATGGCCAACCCACTCTAACCTACACATCGCTGAATACTATAGGTAATTTCCCATGGCCAACCCACTCTAACCTACACATCGCTGAGTACTATAGGTAATTTCCCATGGCCAACCCACTCTAACCTACACATCGCTGAATACTATAGGTAATTTCCCATGGCGAACCCACCCTAACCTACACATCGCTAAATACTATAGGTGATTTCCCATGGCCAACCCACCCTAACCTACACATCGCTGAATACTATAGGTAATTTCCCATGGCTAACCCACTCTAACCTACACATCGCTGAATACCATAGGTAATTTCCCATGGCGAACCCACCCTAACCTACACATCGCTAAATACTATAGGTGATTTCCCATGGCCAACCCACCCTAACCTACACATCGCTGAATACTATAGGTAATTTCCCATGGCCAACCCACTCTAACCTACACATCGCTGAATACTATAGGTAATTTCCCATGGCGAACCCACCCTAACCTACACATCGCTAAATACTATAGGTGATTTCCCATGGCCAACCCACCCTAACCTACACATCGCTGAATACTATAGGTAATTTCCCATGGCTAACCCACTCTAACCTACACATCGCTGAATACCATAGGTAATTTCCCATGGCCAACCCACCCTAACCTACACATCGCTGAATACTATAAGTGATTTCCCATGGCCAACCCACTCTAACCTACACATCGCTGAATACTATAGGTAATTTCCCATGGCCAACCCACCCTAACCTACACATCGCTGAATACTATCGATGATTTCCCATGGCCAACCCACCCTAACCTACACATCGCTGAACACTATAGGTGATTTCCCATGGCCAACCCACCCTAACCTGTGCACCTATGGACTTTGAGAGGAAAACGGAGACCCCAGAGAAAACCCACGCAGCCAATGTGCAAACTCCACACAGACAGTTGTCTGAGGCGGGAATCGTACCCTGGACCCTGGCGCCGTGAGGCAGCAGTGCCAACCACTGAGCCTTCTTTTGCATAAACTTCAACTCTCTGCCTGGGCTGGTGGAGGCAAATACGGTAGTTTAAGGAACTGTTAGGAGAGCACATGAGCATGCAAGGAATGGAGGCACCATGGGCAGGCCGAAGGGAGTGGTTTAACTTGGTGCGGTGTTCATGCCGTGGGCCGAAGGGGCCATTCCCTGTGCTGTACAATTCCACGCCCTCGTCTTTTCGCAAGTGGGAGCAGTTTCCGCCATGATCAACTCCTGCCGGTTAGTCCACGGTCACCAATCTGGAGCATGACTCCACACCTCAACATCAATTCCGAAATACAAGTCCAGCGAGCTCTGTGGTGGTGAAATTTCCAAGCTAACCCCACACCCTGCCCAGCCCCCCTAGGGCCCAACAGCTTCCGATGGACGCCATTTCACTTCCAAACTCCTCCCCCACTTTTGCGTAAACACCAACCTCTTGCCTTAAGGATCGGCCCCACGACCTGAGCCCAGCCTCCCTCACGAATCCTTCCGTCGCCTTTCACCCCCTTACTAGGGATCGCCCCCCCCGTACTCTTCCAGTACCCGAGGGAGTGTAAGACGAGTGTGTGCACAACCCCTTTGAACCCAGCTTCATCCCGGTTAATTTGCCCCTGCAGTCTGTCTTTAGCTCAGGAAGAGGCCATTCAGCCCCTCCGACCCTGTGCTGCAGTTCAATTCGGCCACGGCCCAACTGGAAATTCAAGCTTGCTAGCTGGAGAGGGCTCAAGACGAGATTTCCCGGGATGTTGCCGGGAATGGAGGGTTCAAGTTATAAGGACAGACTAGGACTATTTTCCCTGGAGCGTAAGTGGTTGCAGGGTGAACCTGATCGAAGCTTATAAAATCATGAGGGACATTAATAAGGTGAATAGCAAAGGTCTTTTCCCTGGGGTGGGGGATTTCAAAACTTGGAGGCATATATTTAAGGCGAGAGGAAAGATCTTTTAAAAAGTCATGAGGGACAACCTTTTTACACAGAGGGTGGTGCGTGTGTGGAATGAATTTTCTGAGGAAGTGGTGGATGTGGGTACAGTTATAATGTTTAAAAGACATTTGGAGAAGGAGATGAATAGGAAAGGTTTCGAGGGACATGGTCCAGGAGCAGGCTAGTGGGACTGGTCCAGTTTGGGACTCTGGTCAGCATGGACTGGTTGGGCCGAAGGGTCTGTCTCTGTGCTGTTTGACTCCACGATTCGATAAACAAGGCAAGGGAACGCATGACGGATGGAAGGACCTTGGGAAGCACCGTCGATAAGCGGGATCGTGCTGTGCATGCCCACCGGACACTTGAGGCATCAGGAGAATTGGATAAAGTAGTTAAGGAGACATATGAGACACTGCCCTTTATTTGATGAGGGATAGTTTAAGACCGGGGGAGGTGATGCTGAAATGTATAAAACACTGGCTAGACCACAGCTAGAGTATTGAGTGCAATTCGGGAATCTACATTATAGGAGGGACATGGTAGCCCTGGAGAGGGTACAGAGGGAGATTCCCCAGGATGTTTCCTGGCCTGGAGAGTTTCGGTGATGAAGACAGATCGTACAGACTGAGACTGATTTCCTCAGAGTTGAGGGGATTGAGAGAGGACGTGATTGAGACGGATAAAATAATGAGGGGCATAGACAGGACAGACAGGAAGAAACTTTACCCCTGGATGGAGGGATCAATCAGCAGGGTGCATCGATTGGAGGGAAGGGGGCGGGAGGGTTCGAGGGGATGTGAGGGACCAACGTTTCGCCCAGAGGCTGCTGGGAATCTGGAACTGTGTGGGTGGGAGAGGCAGAAATCCCTCAACACATTGAAGCAGTCTTTAAGTGCGCCCTTGTACACCAAGGGGCTATGGGTCAAGTGCTGGGATAGTGGGATTAGAGAATTAGATGGATGTTTTTGACCAGCACACAGGCGCGATGGGCCCAGTGGCCTCCTTCTGCGCTGTAGCTCTCCATGGCATCGTTGTTCCCTCATCAAACCTGAGAACATGCAACGTGACTGGTGGTGGTCCAAGATGGTAGCTCACCTCAACCTTTTTGGGAACAATCAGTGACGGGGCACATCTCACGGAGGGAAGGAGCAGCTTTTGGAAATGTGTTTTCTCTTGAGTTAGGCTTTTATATATCAGCAAAAGAGACGACGTGAAAGGCACAACAATCCAATATTCCACGGGACGCATGAACTGTCAGGGTCAGCTGATTCAGGTTGATTACGGCGTAGGAATACCCTAGGCCTCTGTTACAAGTTTATAGAATATTGCTGAGGAAAGAGAGGCAGGCTGTCTGAAGATTTTTTACCTTGTACACCAAGGGGCTATGGGTCAAGTGCTGGGATGGTGGGATTAGAGAATTAGATGCACCAATGATGCAGGGAATGTCAAATTCCAAAGGGAACAACAATTTACACTGCATGAGAAAAGGATGGTTGGAATTAGATTCGATTCCCTACAACGTGGGAACAGGCCCTTCGGCCCAACAAGTCCACACCGACCCTCCGAAGAGTAACCCACCCAGACCCATTCCCCTATATTTACCCCTGACTAATGCACCTAACACTATAGGCAATTTAGCACGGCCAGTCCACTCTAACCTGCACATCTTTGGACTGTGGGAGGAAACCGGAGCACCCGGAGGAAACCCACGCAGACACGGGGAGAATGTGCAAACTCCACACAGTCAGTCGTCTGAGGTGGGAATTGAACCCAGGTCCCTGGTGCTGTGAGGCAGCAGTGCTAACCACGAATGAGACTTTGGCATACAGATTGCCACCAGAGAAACTGTGGTCCCCCAGGACTTTGTGTAATTGAGAAAAAAGATGCAGGACCGGGATATGTTCTTTGCTGCAGAGACTAAGACCCTGTCTGTAACTTCCAGCTACTGCCATGAGGCACATTGCAAGATTGCGATATCGGTCGATGGTGTAATTTCTAACATACTCAGGATCTTTCAGCTAGTCCCGTTAGAATCGAGCCACCGTTTGGATCATGGTGGATCGTGTTTGTTCAGGGTATTGATTCCCATTTTGGGTTCCACCAAGGTCACTCAGCTCCTTACGTCACTCCAGCCTTGGTTCAAACATGGATGAGACAGCCGAGTTCCAGAGGGGAGCTGGGAGTGACAGCCCTTGACATCAAGGTTGCCTTCGACTGGGTGTGGCATCAAGGAGCGCTGGCAAAACTGGCATCAATGGTTATTGGGGGGGGGGGGGGTGGAAACTCTCCGCTGGTTGGAGTCACGCCTGGCAAATAGGAAGATGGTCATGGTTTTTGGAGGTCAGTCACCCACGCTAGCCCGGCAGGAGTTCTTGGTCCAACCATCTTCAGTTCCTTCATCGATGACCTTCCCTCCATCATATGGTCAGAAGGGAGAGTTTCACATGGAACTGCACAATGTTCAGCACCATTTGTGATTTCTCAGACGCTTCCTCACTCCCCAAAGCCTGTCTCCCATCAGGGACAAGTCAGGAGTGTGAGGGAATACTCCCCACTTGCCCCTGGATGGGGGCAGCTCCAACAACACTCAAGAAACTCAACACCATCCAGGACAAATCAGCCCCCCCGCTTGGTTGGCGTCACGTCCACAAGCGTCCCCTCCCTCCACCATTCAGTAGTAGCAGGGTAGACCATCTACAAGATGCTCTGCAGCAATTCACCAAAGGCTGCTTCCAAGCTCATGATCACTTCCATCTAGAAGGACAAGGGCAGCAGATCCATGGGAACACTATCCCTTTGCAAGTTCCCCTCCACTCACCATCCCGACTTGGAAATATATGGCCGTTCCTTCAATGTCGCTGGGTCAAAGCCCTGGAATTTCCTCCCTCAGGGCATTGAGGGTCAACCCACAGCAGGTGGACTGCAGCGATTCAAGATGGCAGCTCAACCCCCCCACCTTCTCAAGGGGCAATTAATAAGGGACAAATAATAGTTGCTGCCTCTGAGCACATCCCGTGAATAAAATTTTAAAAATACATGTATTAAAAAATGCATACCATGGTCGGGATAGTTCAGTTTCTGGCTGTGAATGAAACAAGTTGATAACTCAAATGACACTTTCTTGTTACCTACGTCACTGTGTTGTAAAATATACAGTTTGGCATTATGATATGGGGCAATGGTGGATGGGAGTTTAATTTGATTCTGTCATTTGCTGATGACCGTCTCTCACGTCAGATGGTACGTGAGACAGTAAGAAAATCCTGACGTGGGTGGAGCGTTGATTGACGGATTGTGAGAGCTACAATCACATTGGCTGGCACACGTTCGAATTTCTTAGCTCCACCCATCTTAAAGACGGCCTAGTTTGACCACAGCTGCTCCCACTTCCGATCCCCCCCACACGTCAGAGACAATGTGATACCTTCTCATAAGGGTAAGATTCACTGGAGTTGTTGGAGTTCTACTCACTCGAAGAATGAGATGGTATCAGATTCTTAATGTGCTTGACAGGGTGAATGCTGAGAGAATGTTTCTCCTCACGGGAGAGTCAAGTCCAGAGGATATGGTCTCAGAATAGAGGGGCGGTGATTGAAGATTGAGCTGAAGAGCATTTTTTTCTCTCAGAGGGTTTTTGGAGCTCCTTACCACAGAGAGCTGAGGGAGTAGAATCATAGAGTCATACAGCCTGGAAACAGACCCTTCGGCCCAACCAGTCCATGCCGACCAGAATCCCAAAGTAAACTAGTCCCACCTGCCTGCCCCTGGCCTACATCCCACCAAACCTTTCCCATTCATGAACTTATCCAAATGTCTCTTAACCCTTGTAACTGTGCCCCCCATCCACCAGTTTCTCAGGACATTCATTCCACACACAAACCACTCTCTGAGGAAAAACGTTGCCTCTCATGTCTGTTTTAAATCTCTCTCCTTCGACCTTAAAAATGTGCCCTCTAGTCTTGAAACTGTTCCCCCCCCCCCCCCCCCCCACCCTAGGGAAAAGCCATCCCCCATGAACTCTATCTATGCTCCTCATTATTATATAAGCCTCTATCAGGTCACCTCTAGTGAAAAATGTCCTTGTGTATACTTAGGGCTGAGGTTAATAGATCTTGATCAGTCGGGGAGTCAAGAGTTAGAGGGAAAGGGGCCGGAAAGTGAGGAATGTCGGATCATCCTATTGAATGCTGGAGCCGGCTTGAGGGGCTGAATGGCCTACTCCTAGTCCTATTTCTTATGGAAGGATTTTGATGACAAGATTAAATCAGAGAGGCCAGAGATGAAGGCAGGGTTTGTTGGCGGTGTGCAAGACTATGATCGGTTCAGATAAGTTTGGCAAAGATGGTCATATTAGTTGATGGTAGTGTTATATCAAGGTTTTGGGCAAGAAATACATGGGGTTGGTGGAGGGGAAGGGGGTGCGAAGTGAGCATCAACATCTTGGTGTCATGAATGTCAATGACCTTGAACATACAGTCCATGACAGCATTGGAAACTGGGATGACCAGTCATTTCAATTGGATGGCCAGTTGACGGAAATAATGTGGGAGAATGGGACTGACGAGATTGTTCTCCAACGGGGCAGCACGGTGGCTCAGTGGTTAGCACTGCTGCCTCATAGCACCATGGACCCGGGTTCGATTCCAGCCTCGGGCAACTGTCTGTGTGGAGTTTGCACATTCTCCCCGTGTCTGTGTGGGTTTGCTCCGGTTTCCTCCCACAGTCCAAAGATGTGCAGGTCAGGAGAATTGGCCGTGCTAAATTGCCCCATATGTGTTCAGGAGCGTTCAGGTTAGGTGCATTAGTCAGGGGTAAATGTCGTGTAAGAGGAGAGGGGAATGGGTCTGGTTGGGTTACTCTTCGGAGGGTAGGTGTGGACTTGTTGGGCTGAAGGGCCTGTTTCCACACTATAGGGATTCTATTCTATAAAGACCCTTGAGGCTGAATGGTCTGATTCTGTTCTACCAATTGGAACCACAGAGTTCGTGTCTTCCCTTCCCATTACCCTGTCCCTGCTCCAAGGGCTTGGTAGAGTGAATGTTGAGAGGATATTTCCCCTCATGCGAGAGTCTAGGGCCAGAGGGTACAGTCTCAGAATAAACGGGGTACTAATTGAAGACTGAGATGAGGAAGAATTTCTTTTCTCAGAGGGTTGTGAGTCTTTGTAACTCCTTACCACAGAGAGCTTGGGGGGGGGGGGGGGGGGGATGCAGAGTCATAGAAGCAACAGCACGGAAACAGACCCTTCAGTCCACCAGTCCATGCCCGACATAATCCCAAACTAAACAGGTCAGCTCAGTTACCCCAGGGTTCCTGGTGCATGTTGTCACCATCGAGTCCTAGGTGAGGGTCCCCGATGGGTTACTATTCCAGATCCCCTCCTGCATCTCCAAAGTGCTAATCTCCTGGTTGTGGGGGGATAAACTGACACTGTTCCCTAATTTAAATCATCTCCCGGTTGCTAAAGCGAGGCTCATTGCAGAAGGAAATCTTTCCTCTCGGACATCGCTTCTCAGTCCAAGTTGAGCTATCACCCAAAAGGACCCAAAATGATCAGGTTTGCTTCAATTAATGAGAGGGTGGGGTTTGCTAAGTACGAAACACAGGAAAAGATCATAAAATGTGACACATCTACACACATTAGAAATCAAAAAGGTAACAGCTACAAGGATACTAATCAGTCTCAGTGTTTTGTGAAGTCATTGGTGATCTGATTTGATTTGGTTTATGGTTGTGACATGAACCGAGTTACGGTGAAAAGTGTTGTTTTGCATGTTATACAGGCACATTATACCATATACAAAGTGCATCAGGATAGCAGAACAGGGTACAGTGTTACCCCTGTCACAGAGAATGTGAAGACAGGAGTCAAAATTAACATTAAAGAGCTCCGTTCAGCTGTCTAATAACAGCGGGGAAGAAGCTGTTCTTGAATCTGTTGGTACAGGTGTTTAACCTTTTGTATCTCCTGCCTGATGGAAGAGGGTGGAAGAGATTCTAACCAGGGTGGGAGGGGTCTTTGATGATGTTGGTGCCTTCCTGAGGCAGTGGGGAGTGTAGATGGAGTCAGTGGGTGGGAGGCTGGTTTGGGTGATGGACTGGGCTGGGTTCACATCTCTCTGTAGTCTCTTACCGTCCTGGGCAGAGCAGTTGCCGCACCAAACCGTGATGTATATGGATAGGATGATTTCGATGGGGAATCTATAAAAGTTGGTAAGGGTCTTTATGAACGTGCTGAATTTCCATAGCCTCCTGAGGAGGTAGAAGCGTTGTTGTGACCGGTTTCTTGACTGTCCTGTCGACATGGGTGGATGAGAACAGATTGTTGGTGATCATCAATCCCAGGCATTTGATGGTCTCGACCATCTCCACCTCAGCACCACTGATGCAGACAGGGGCGTGCCCTCCACTCTGCTTCCTGACATCACTGACCAGCTCCTTCATTTTGCTGACCTTGAGGGAGAGATTATTGTCTTTACACCACGCCACTAAACACACTAACTCCTTCCTGTACTCTGCGTGGTTGTTAAATTGGTGGTAGTTTGGCGCACCGACCTTTACACCGCTGAGGCTAAACGCCAATTCACAGACACCTCCTCCTACCGCCCCCTTGACCATGACCCCACCTCCCACCACCAAACCATCATCTCCCAGACCATCCATAACCTCATCACCTCAGGGGATCTCCCATCCACCGCCTCCAACCTCATAGTCCCACAACCCCACACTGCCCGTTTCTACCTCCTGCCCAAAATCCACAAACCTGACTGCCCCAGCCGACCCATTGTCTCAGCCTGCTCCTGCCCCACCGGAGTCATTTCTTCATACCTCGACACGGTCCTGTCCCCCTTAGCCCAAGAACTCCCCACCTACGTTCGGGACACCATCCACGCCCTCCACCTCCTCCATGATTTTTTCGCTTCCCTGGCCCCAACGCCTTATCTTCACCATGGACATCCAGTCCCTATACACCTCCATCCCCCATCACGAAGGACTCAAAGCCCTCCGCTTCTTCCTTTCCCGCCATACCAACCAGTACCCTTCCACTGACACCCTCCTTCGACTGACTGAACTGGTCCTCACCCTGAACAACTTCTCTTTCCAATCCTCCCACTTTCTCCAAACCAAAGGAGTAGCCATGGGCACCCGCATAGGCCCCAGCTATGCCTGCCTCTTCGTCGGATATGTGGAACAGACCATCTTCCACAGCTACACTGGCACCACCCCCCACCTTTTCCTCAGCTACGTCGATGACTGTATCGGCACTACCTCGTACTCCCACGAGGAGGTTGAACAGTTCATCCGCTTTACTAACACCTTCCACCCTGACCTCAAATTTACCTGGACTGTCTCAGATTCCTCCCTCCCCTTCCTAGACCTCTCCATTTCTATCTTGGGCGACCGACTCAACACGGACATTTACTATAAACCGACCGACTCCCACAGCTACCTAGATTACACCTTCTACCACCCTGCTCCCTGTAAAAACGCCATCCCATATTCCCAATTCCTTCGCCTTCGCCGCATCTGTTTCCAGGAGGACCAATTTCAATACCAAACAACCTAGATGGCCTCCTTCTTCAAAGACCACAATTTACCCCCAGACGTGGTTGACGATGCTCTCCACTGCATCTTATCCACTTTCAGCTCCTCCGCCCTTGAACCCCGGCCCTCCAATCGCCACCAGGACAGAACCCCACTGGTCCTCACCTTCCACCCCACCAACCTCCAGATACATCGTATCATCCTTCATCATTTCCGCCACCTCCAAACAGACCACACCACCAAGGATATATTTCCCTCTCCTCCCCTATTAGCGTTCCGGAAAGACCACTCCCTCGTCAGCTCCACACCCCCCACCAACACAACCTCCACTCCCAGCACCTTCCCCTGCAACTGCAAAAAATGCAAAACTTGCGCCTACACCTCCCCCCTCACTTCCCTCCAAGGCCCCAAGGGATCCTTCCATATCCGTCACAAATTCACTTGCACCTCCACACACATCATTTACTGCATCCACTGCACCCGATGTGGCCTCCTCTACATTGGGGAGACAGGCCGCCTACTTGCGGAACGTTTCAGAGAACACCTCTGGGACACCCGGACCAACCAACCCAACCGCCCTGTGGCTGAACACTTTAACTCCCCCTCCCACTCCGCCAAGGCCATGCAGGTCCTTGGCCTCCTCCATCACCAGACTCTGACCACACGACGCCTGGAGGAAGAGCGCCTCATCTTCCGCCTAGGAACACTCTAACCACAAGGGATGAATGCAGATTTCCCCAGTTTCCTCCTTTCCCCTCCCCCCACCTTATCTCAGTCCCAACCCTCAGACTCAGCACCACCTTCCTAACCTGCAATCTTCTTCCTGACCCCTCCGTCCCCACCCTCTCTCCGGCCTATCACCCTCACCTTAACCTCCTTCCATCTATCATATTCCCAACGCCCCTCCCCCAAGTCCCTCCTCCCTACCTTTTATCTTAGCTTGCTTGGCACACCCTCCTCATTCCTGAAGAAGGGGCTTATACCCGAAACGTCGATTCTCCTGCTCCTCGGATGCTGCCTGACCTGCTGCGCTTTTCCAGCAACACATTTCTCAGCTCTGATCGCCAGCATCTGCAGTCCTCACCTTCTCCTACATTAACTTGGACACCTAGTAGGTGTCTCTCACAACTGTGGAGATATTTTAAAGACCTACATTCCACAGAGATCCAGCGATGACAGACCCATGTGGAGCTGGGCAAGGTCCCCTGGAGGGGGTCAGTGGAGGGGTCTTTGGGTGAAGGACATTACAGTGAGAGGCTAACCCTGACCGGAGACTCCTGGGAAGAACACAGCGAGAGGCAGGAGCACCGAGGACCCATCCTCGTCCATTTTGCCTTGGATCGCAGTGTCAAGACAGACGCACGGGAACGTTTAAGGGAAACTGTCCCGTGGCTCATGTTTCAGACATCTTGGGTAAGGATGCCACGCACTCACAAAGTGACTCTGATGACTTTGAACCCTCCACATGAGCAACTTTGTGTAAGGTCATGGTTCTGAAGGGGTTAATGTTACACCGGCTCCTCCCATTCCCTCACGCCGCCTACGGATGGAGAAAGGATTCTAGTTGAGCTTTTGGAAGGAGCAGCTAGATCTGTACGAGCTCCCTGAAGGCCCTGGTCATTCTGCCTGACCCCAATGCAGTTGTACTTATTGTTATTACTAAATAAACCAACGCGCAAAAAATATAAACACGACCACAGTTAGGCAGTAGTGTCGGGGTAAAGTTTAACAAAATATGTAACCGGGAGATTTAGAGTCTCCTCAGTTTAAGGGACTGACTCTGTGTTGGCTAAAAAAATAAACGAAAATAAACCTACTTGGCTCTTCTGTAGAAACTCTGTGGCGGCATTTCCTCATCGCTATGTTGACAGAAAAGATAAGGGAGGATTGGTGACAGTGGATTGCCAAGCAACCCTTGCCCAGCATCACCCCCCCTGGTAGAGTTGGCAAATACCAACAGGTGTCAGGCGTGGTCGCCTGGGAGGGTTCACTGGCAAATCCACCAAAGATCTTGTGGAAAGAACCCTCCAACTCACTGAAGAGAAGGTGCTGAGTAGGCATTGAGGGTTTAATCCAATGGGAATCCATCCCTTCTATCAGGATCATCCACTAAGCCATCCTCAAGGTCATCCTGTCACTCAGGGCACATCACGGCGAGGTTTGTGAGTTTCTCCAGCATGAAGAGACGCCTTTTCTTCAGTCGCTTATGGAGTGTGGCATCACTGGCTGGGCCCACCATTTATTGCACATCTCTAATTGCCCCTTGAGGGGGCAGTAGTAAGCTGCTTCCTTGAACCAACAGCGTTTGCCTGGTATAGGGCCACCCACAATGCACCTCGAGAGGCGATTTCAAGTCTCACGCCATCTACACCTCCCATGGCAAATCCTCCTAGCCTGCACATGCCTGGACACCATGGGGGCGGTTTAGCACGGCCAATCCACCGTAACCCAGTCAACTTTGGACTGTGGGAGGAAGCTTATGCAGACACGGGGAGAATGTGCACACAGACAGTCGCCCGAGACTGGAATCAAACCTGGGGCAGCAGCACTAACCAGTGAGCCACTGTGCATGACATGCTTTAAGTAATCCCAGAGTGAGATGAAGTCTGAGATATTGGAGACGCAGGTGACAATGCAAAATGTTCCCTTAAAGGTACAGTGACATAACACAACATTCAGCCCCGTGAAAAGGCCTCAGTGTCCGAAATGAAGAGAGCCCGTTTTGCAAGGCGTATGTCCCCAACAGGGAGGGAGGGAGGGAGGGATTCAGGGAGCTGAAAAGGTGAGAAGGAGAGTTGGACAAATGAGCCCCCCTCAATCTCACTTATCATCACCTGTCCCCCATTTGCCATGTCGTCAAGGGCCGCTGCGCAGAGAGCTATTGTTAACAAGATCACCTCTCACTCTTCTGATGCGTATAGTCCCAATCTGATCAAAGTTCCTTTACAAAGACAACCTTCCATCCAGGAACCAATCCTAATGAAGCTTCCCTGAACTGATTCCAAAGTAATTATCTCCCTTCTCAAGCACGGAGACCAAAACTAGGTGCTGTGCTCCCGGTGTGGTCTCGCCATGGCCCTTCCCTCACTGTTATACCCAACTCCGATTGGGACAAGTGGCACAACTCAATTTGTCTTCCTAATCACTCGCTCTACCCACACCTTATACCTATACCTAGCATCGCTGACCAACATTATCCTGTAATCTATGTGAGGACCTGGGTTTGGACAAATCCGTTGCCACGTTTCTGATCCTGAAATAAGTCCATGGAGGCAAGTCCCCCTTTATTAACACGCAGAGAGTC
Organism: Chiloscyllium punctatum; assembly: GCF_047496795.1. NCBI lineage: Eukaryota > Metazoa > Chordata > Chondrichthyes > Orectolobiformes > Hemiscylliidae > Chiloscyllium > Chiloscyllium punctatum. The sequence continues at coordinate 65,471,909 of NC_092767.1, read as the reverse complement.
CTCGACACTGACTCAGCTCCCTCAGAGCCAGCTGTCAGAGTGAACAGAACCTCTGAAACTCCTGATTAAATCTGTCAGCTAGGCCTCCCAGATTGGACCAGGTTAACAGCCCCAAACAGGGAACTCCTCTCCTCTGAGGCTTGACTTCGCGACAATCACTCCAGCTAGGAATAAACCTCCTTGGCTAGGAAGGTGCCATATAAATGAAAGTCGTTCTGTGAAAGAGCCGGCTCTGTGATTGGCTGCCGCCCCGGGTGCCAAGGTTGCCGTGGAGATGGAAGAGGTGTCCCTGCAGCATCACTGGGGGGGGGGGGGGGGAACGGGGTGGGGAATGAATGTCATCGGAAGGTTTAAGAGACGCCCTCGTGTCCTGATGACATGATTGACGTTGCTGTTTTCATCCCAGATTTGAATTCCACCCTTGATCCCGGGATACCTGATCACACAGAGAGCTGAACAGTTGTCAGCGGTCCCTTTATTTATTGGCGGCACATCTTGCTGCACAAAACAGATGAGCAGTCCAAGCTTGACGTCAACCCCCGACTAACCGCTGTGGTATAATTAACTGTTACTCAGTACTTGGTAATCCTAGCTGGGAGTCACCAGCAAAGTAGTCACACTCGATACCGATACAGACCTATTTACACTGTGACACCCCAGTGCACAAGAGACAACATTGGAGATCGCTGGCTAATTAGAGGTCATCAATCAGAAAGGACCCAAAGCAAACAAACACATAGACTTAACAGTGTGTTAAATGCACCAACGGGGGGGTGGAATTCAGGGACGGGGAGCTGAAGAGGTGAGAAGAGTTGCCCCCCCCCCCCCCCCCCCACAATCTCGCCTGTCCCCCATTTGCCACGTTGCTGCACCAAGAGCTACTCATCTTAGCCGACTCGGTTTCTCCCAGAGCAACTTCAGAGCTGTTTAATCCGACTGGTGTCATTCCTGATGAAATGCCGACTCGCCTGCTCCTCGGATGCTGCCTGACCTGCGGTGCTTTTCCAGCACCACGCTCTCGACCTTAATCCAGCTGATGCCAAGTCGGGAGTCTCTCAGAGGGATGCAAGTATTGGAATTGCCTTCCTCAAAATATATGGCACTGGATATAGAACCTTTACGTATTTTTAAGGCAGAGCTAGATCGATTTGAAATGAAAACCAAAAGAACCGCGGATGCTTTAAATCAGGAACAAAGGTAAAAGTTGCTGGAAAAGCTCGGCAGGTCTGGCAGCATCTATGGAGAGAAATCAGAGTTAATGTTTCAGGTCAAGTGACCTTTCCTCAGAACTGCCTGTCGATAGGTTCTTGATGAGTGAGAGGGTGAGAGATTATCGGGGGATATGCAGGAACATAGAGTTGAGGTTAAAATCAGATCAGCCAAGATCTTATTGAATGGCAGAGTAGGCTCGAAGGGCTGAGAGGCCTACATTTGTTTTCCAGAGGCCTACCTTTGTTTCAGAAGTCTACGTTTTCTCCAGTAGCTTTTTTTTCCCAGAGGCTTTTTCTGTCAACAGGCTTACTTTTTTTCCCAGAAGCCTACTTTTTCTCCACAGGCCTACCAGTTTCCCAGAAGCCTACATTTTCTCCAGAGGCCTACTCTTTTTCCAGAGGCGTACTAGTTCTCCAAAGGCCCCACTTGCTTTCCATGACTGTATGTTGATAGCAAGGCTGAGAACACACTGTTGACCCCTTTAATCTACTATTTCAGAATCTACCCATAACCCTGTCTCTGTGCAAACGTCAGCCTGGTTTCAATTCCAAATAGCCACACAACAAGAATCAGGTGATGATAAGTGTCAGAAAGCTGTTCTGTCATCAAGGCCTGAAGTATTTTTAAAGTATTCAGTATTGTCATACATGCAGCAGCCAATTTGCACACAGCAAGATCCCACAAGAAAAAAAAAATCTGATGTTTTATATTTTAACAATTTGTTCATGAGGATGTGAGCATTGCTGACTGGCCCAACATTTATTACCCATCCCGAATTGCCCAGAGGGCACTTAAGGGTCAGCCACATTGCTGTGGGTCAGGAGTCACTGAGTATGGAAGGCAGATTTGCTTTCTCAAAGGGCATTAGTGAACCATGTGGGGTTTATGGGTTTATATATCACCAGTAAACTAGGTTTCAGTCCAGATTTTTAACTGTATTCCAACTTTAAGGTTAGCCACAGTGAGATTCAGAACATTAAACCAGTGTTTCTGGATTACTAATCCAGCGACATTCCTGAAATAACTCCACAGACCCGTCACCAAGTCACCCTTTACAGAACAACCTTAGCTTTCTGAACATCAATTATTTGAATTTCGGATTGTCCGAGCAAGATCTCAAAGTCCTGATAACTGTGTTATCCGGCATTCGATTATCCGAACATTCGATTATCCAAACAAAATACTCCCCGCCCGAGGTGTTTGGATAATCGAGGTTGCCCTGTATTTACACGTGGCGAGTTGAGAGTGTGGTGCTGGAAAAGCACAGCAGGTCGGGCAGCATCTGAGGAGCAGGAGAATCGACGTTTCGGGCATGAGCCCTTCATCAGGAATGAACATATCTAATCCTGATACTCCTGATGAAGGGCCTTTGCCCGAAAGGTCGATTCTCCTGCTCCTCAGATAGAGACAGAGTCATAGAGATGTACAGCACGGAAACAGACCCTTTGGTCCATGCTGACCAGATATCCCAACCCAATCTAGTCCCACCTGCCAGCACCCGGCCCATATCCCTCCAAACCCTTCCTATTCATATCCCCATCCAAATGCCTCTTAAATGCTGTCATTGTACCAGCCTCCACCACTTCCTCTGGCAGCTCATTCCATACACGTACCACCCTCTGCGTGAAAAAGTTGCCCCTTTTATATCTTTCCTCTCTCACCCTAAACCTATGCCCTTTAGTTCTGGGCTCCCCGATCCCAGGGAAAAGACTTCCAGCAACGCTCTAATCTTGACTCTAACCTCAGGGGATTAGTGGTGCTGGAAGAGCACAGCAGTTCAGGCAGCATCCAATGAGCAGCGAAATCGACGTTTCGGGCAAAAGCCCAACCTCAGGGGCCAGGCCTGTCACCCCTTTGCCACCTGAAAGCGGCCATCAATGGCGATGTGGCACTCCGTCTGTGCCACACTGGCCTGGGCTAGTCGGAGTGGGGCTGGATGCCCCACAACGTTCACACACTCGGAGGAGAGCGCGGCTTGTGGAGAGGCCTCAGGCAGGTCAATGTGCATCAGGAACCCTTGGGCCTGGCTGAGGGCGTCTCTGGCTTTTACCGAGCCCACTGGGGAATACCACAGCAAGGTACGGAAGGACTAACTGGCTGACGCCAGGTTTGGGTTTTAGAGCTGAGTTGTACGTGGGAGCATCTGAGGTAGTTGATTTTATTTCCACACTACCCTGTGGCCTGGGGGCACAGGGTATCATGACTGACCGATCAGACTGGTAAACAGGGGCCATTTTATTTGCACATGAGCTGACCTCTGGCTACATTTTGTCTCCCCGAGACAGTGAGGAGTTGAGCCAATGGAGAGTCAACGGCTCAAGGGTCCCATTCCCATCCTTGGGATGTCCGGTTTTGGTGTTTAATTCCATATTCGGGGCTTCGCAGGTGAACACCCTGGTGCGGTGCTGAGGGGCCGAGATTATATGGTCGTGCCGTAGAGTGGGTGGCATGGTGGCTCACAGCGCCAGGGACCCAGGTTCGATTCCCACCCTCGGGCGACTCTCTGTGTGGAGTTTGCACGTTCTCCCTGTGTCTGCGTGGGTTTCCTCCGGGTGCTCCAGTTTCCTCCCACAGTCCAAAGATGCGCAGGTTAAGGTGGATTGGCCGTGCTAAATTGCCCATCGTGTTCCGGGACGTGTAGGTTAGGTGCATTAGTCAGGGGTAAATAGACGAAATTGGGCAGGGGAATGGGTCTGGTTGGGATGCTCTTCGGAGGGTCGGTGTGGACTTGTTGGGCCGAAGGGCCTGTTTCCACACTGTAGGGATTCTACAGTGTACAACATGGAAAGAGATCCTTCAGTCCAACTCGTCCATACCGACCAGACATCCCAGTCTGACCTAGTCCCATTTGCCAGCATTTGGCCCATATCCCTCCAAGCCCTTCCTATTCATGCACCCATCCAGATGCCTTTTAAATGTTATCATTGTACCCGCATTCCTTTTGGGATGGGCGTCAAAACAGCAAGGGAGCCCTCCCTCTGGAAATGGCTGCCTTTATCACCCAATCGACAACTAATTGAGGGCAGAAAGTGGATGATTTAGCCATTGTGGCATTGCTGTTACTGGGAGCTTGCTGTGCGCCAATTGGTTGTCACAATCGCTGCCGCAAACGTGCTTCCAAAACTGTCGGTGAAGCGCTCCGTGACATCATCCGGAGCCTGAGAAAGGCGCTAGGTAAATGTAAGCCTTCTTTGTGTTTGACATGGCACAGTGCCCGATCCATGTAGGCCCCCACCTCAGCGTTCAGGAACAGCTGTCAGCGGACTTGGCCAAGTCCAAGTGAAGTGGGTGGGACCATGATATACCCAACGGTGAGATAGCGCACTGTGAGATACTGCACGGTAAGATACTGCACGGTGAGATACACGACCGTGAGATACCACACGGTGAGATACACGACCGTGAGATACCACATGATGAGACACTACACGGTGAGACACGACACGGTGAGTTGCCGTACGGTGAGACACCACACGGTGAGACACCACACGGTGAGACACTACACGGTGAGACACTACACGGTGAGTTGCCGTACGGTGAGATACCGCACGGTGAGACACCACACGGTGAGACACCGCACGGTGAGACACCACACGGTGAGTTACCGCACGGTGAGACACCACACGATGAGACACCACATGGTGAGACACCACATGGTGAGACACCACACGGTGAGACACCACACGGTGAGACACCGCACGGTGAGATACCACACGGTGAGACACCACACGGTGAGTTACCGCACGGTGAGTCACCACACGGTGAGATACCACACGGTGAGACACCACACGGTGAGTTACCGCACGGTGAGACACCGCACAGTGAGACACCGCACGGTGAGACACCACACGATGAGACACCACACGGTGAGACACCACATGGTGAGACACCGCACGGTGAGTCACCACACGGTGAGACACCACACGGCGAGTCACCACACGGTGAGACACCACACGGTGAGACACCACACGGTGAGTTAGCACACGGTGAGTTACCGTATGGTGAGACACCACACGGTGAGTTACCGCACGGTGAGTCACCACACGGTGAGATACCGCACGGTGAGTCACCACACGGTGAGACACCTCACGGTGAGACACCACACGGTGAGATACCGCACGGTGAGACACCACACGGTGAGTTACCGCACAGTGAGACACCGCACAGTGAGTTACCGTGCGGTGTGACACCACACGGTGAGACACCACACGGTGAGTTACCGTGCGGTGTGACACCACACGGTGAGACACCACACGGTGAGTTACCGCACAGTGAGACACCGCACGGTGAGACACCACACGGTGAGACACCGCACAGTGAGTTACCGCACGGTGTGACACCACACGGTGAGACACCACACGGTGAGTTACCGCACGGTGCGACACCACACGGTGCGACACCACACGGTGAGACACCACACGGTGAGACACCACACGGTGAGACACCGCACGGTGAGTTACCGCACGGTGCGACACCACACGGTGAGACACCACACGGTGAGACACCACACGGTGAGTTACCGCATGGTGAGGTACCGCACAGAGAGATACCGGACGGTGAGTTACCGCACGGTGAGGTACCGCACCGAGAGATACTGCACGGTGAGATACCGCACGGTGAGACACCACACGGTGAGACACCACACGGGGAGTTACCGCACGGTGAGACACCACACAATGAGACACCACATGGCGAGTTACCGCACACTGATTTACCGCACAGAGAGATACCGCACGGTGAGATACCGCGCGGTGAGTTACCGCACGGTGAGTTATCGCACGGTGAGACACCACACGGTGAGACACCACACAATGAGACACCACACGCTGAGTTACCGCACGGTGAGATACCGCACGGTGAGATACCGCACGGTGAGACACCACACGGTGAGTTACCGCACGGTGAGACACCACACGGTGAGATACCGCACTGTGAGACACCACATGGTGAGTTACCGCACGGTGAGACACCACACGGTGAGACACCACACGGTGAGTTACCACACGGTGAGACACAACACGGTGAGATACCACACGGTGCGACACCACACGGTGAATTACCGCACGGTGAGACACCACACGGTGAGATACCATACGGTGAGACACCACACGGTGAGTTACCGCACGGTGAGTCACCACACGGTGAGACACCACACGGTGAGACACCACACGGTGAGTTAGCACACGGTGAGTTACCGTATGGTGAGACACCACACGGTGAGTTACCGCACGGTGAGATACCGCACGGTGAGTCACCACACGGTGAGACACCTCACGGTGAGACACCACACGGTGAGATACCGCACGGTCAGACACCACACGGTGAGTTTCCGCACGGTGAGACACCACACGGTGAGACACCACACGGTGAGATACCGCACGGTGAGTCACCACACGGTGAGACACCACACGGTGAGTTGCCGCACGGTGAGACACCGCATGATGAGTTACCGTGCGGTGTGACACCACACAGTGAGACACCACACGGTGAGTTACCGCACGGTGAGACACCACACGGTGAGACACCCCACGGTGAGATACCGCACGGTGAGTCACCACACGGTGAGACACCACATGGTGAGACACCACACGGTGAGTTACCGTGCGGTGTGACACCACACGGTGAGACACCACACGATGAGTTACCGCACAGTGAAACACCGCACGGTGTGACACCACACGGTGAGACACCACACGGTGAGTTACCGCACGGTGCGACACCACACGGTGCGACACCACACGGTGAGACACCACACGGTGAGACACCACACGGTGAGACACCGCACGGTGAGTTACCGCACGGTGCGACACCACACGGTGAGACACCACACGGTGAGACACCACACGGTGAGTTACCGCACAGTGAAACACCGCACGGTGTGACACCACACGGTGAGATACCACACGGTGAGACACCACACGGTGAGTTACCGCATGGTGAGATACCGCACAGAGAGATACCGGACGGTGAGTTACCGCACGGTGAGGTACCGCACCGAGAGATACTGCACGGTGAGATACCGCACGGTGAGACACCACACGGTGAGACACCACACGGGGAGTTACCGCACGGTGAGAAACCACACAATGAGACACCACATGGCGAGTTACCGCACACTGAGTTACCGCACAGAGAGATACCGCACGGTGAGATACCGCGCGGTGAGTTACCGCACGGTGAGTTATCGCACGGTGAGACACCACACGGTGAGACACCACACAATGAGACACCACACGGTGAGTTACCGCACGGTGAGATACCGCACGGTGAGATACCGCACGGTGAGACACCACACGGTGAGACACCACACGGTGAGTTACCGCACGGTGAGACACCACATGGTGAGATACCGCACGGTGAGACACCACATGGTGAGTTACCGCACGGTGAGACACCACACGGTGAGACACCACATGGTGAGTTACCGCACGGTTCGACACCACACGGTGAGACACCACACGGTGTGACACCACATGGTGAGACACCACACGGTGAGTTACCGCACGGTGAGACACCACACGGTGAGTTACCGCACGGTGAGACACCACATGGTGAGTTACCGCACGGTGCGACACCACACGGTGAGACACCACACGGTGTGACACCACACGGTGAGTTACCGCACGGAGAGACACCACACGGTGAGACACCACACGGTGAGTTACCGCACGGTGCGACACCACACGGTGAGACACCACACGGTGCGACACCACACGGTGAGACACCACACGGTGAGACACCGCACGGTGAGTTACCGCACGGCGAGACACCGCACGGTGAGACACCACACGATGAGACACCACACGGTGAGACACCACACGGTGAGACACCACACGGTGAGATACCGCACGGTGAGACACTGCACGGTGAGACACCGCACGGTGAGACACCACATGGTGAGACACCACACGGTGAGTTACCGCACAGTGAGTTACCGTACGGTGAGACACCACACGGTGAGTTACCGCACGGTGAGTCACCACACGGTGAGACACCAAACGGTGAGTTACCGCACGGTGAGACACCGCATGGTGAGTTACCGTGCGGTATGACACCACACGGTGAGACACTGCACGGCGAGACACCGCACGGTGAGACACCACACGGTGAGACACCACACGGTGAGTTACCGCACGGTGAGTTACCGTACGGTGAGACACCACACGGTGAGTTACCGCATGGTGAGTCACCACACGGTGAGACACCACACGGTGAGACACCACACGGTAAGTCACCACACGGTGAGACACCACACGGTGAGTTAGCACACGGTGAGTTACCGTATGGTGAGACACCACACGGTGAGTTACCGCACGGTGAGTCACCACACGGTGAGATACCTCACGGTGAGACACCACACGGTGAGATACCGCACGGTGAGACACCACACGGTGAGATACCACACGGTGAGACACCACACGGTGAGTTTCCGCACGGTGAGACAAAACACGGTGAGACACCACACGGTGAGACACCACACGGTGAGACACCACACGGTGAGTTACCGCACGGTGAGACACCGCATTGTGAGTTACCGTGCGGTGTGACACCACACGGTGAGATACCGCACGGTGAGACACCACACGGTGAGTTACCGCACAGTGAGACACCGCACGGTGAGACACCACACGGTGAGACACCGCACGGTGAGTTACCGCACGGTGCGACACCACACGGTGAGACACCACATGGTGAGTTACCGCACGGTGCGACACCACACGGTGCGACACCACACGGTGAGACACCACACTGTGAGACACCACACGGTGAGACACTGCACGGTGAGTTACCGCACGGTGCGACACCACACGGTGAGACACCACACGGTGCGACAGCACACGGTGCGACACCACACGGTGAGACAAAACACGGTGAGACACCACACGGTGAGACACCACACAGTGAGACACCACACGGTGAGTTACCGCACGGTGAGACACCGCATTGTGAGTTACCGTGCGGTGTGACACCACATGGTGAGATACCGCACGGTGAGTCACCACACGGTGAGACACCACACAGTGAGACACCACACGGTGAGTTACCGCACAGTGAGACACCGCACGGTGAGACACCACACGGTGAGACACCGCACGGTGAGTTACCGCACGGTGCGACACCACACGGTGAGACACCACATGGTGAGTTACCGCACGGTGCGACACCACATGGTGCGACACCACACGGTGAGACACCACACGGTGAGACACTGCACGGTGAGTTACCGCACGGTGCGACACCACACGGTGAGTTACCGCACGGTGAGACACCACACGATGAGACACCACATGGCGAGTTACCGCACAGTGAGATACCGCACGGTGAGATACCGAACGGTGAGTTACCGCACGGTGAGACACCACATGGCGAGTTACCGCACAGTGAGTTACCGCACGGTGAGTTACCGCACGGTGAGACACCACACGATGAGACACCACATGGTGAGTTACCGCACGGTGAGGTACCACACAGAGAGATACTGCACGGTGAGATACCGCACGGTGAGACACCACACGGTGAGACACCACACGGGGAGTTACCGCACGGTGAGACACCACACGATGAGACACCACATGGCGAGTTACCGCACACTGAGTTACCGTACAGAGAGATACCACACTGTGAGATACCGCGCGGTGAGTTACCGCACAGTGAGTTACCGCACGGTGAGTTACCGCACGGTGAGACACCACACGATGAGACACCACATGGCGAGTTACCGCACACTGAGTTACCGCACAGAGAGATACCGCGCGGTGAGTTACCGCACGGTGAGACACCACACGATGAGACACCACATGGCGAGTTACCGCACAGTGAGTTTCCGCACGGTGAGATACCGCACGGTGAGATACCGCACGGTGAGTTACCGCACGGTGAGACACCACACAATGAGACACCACTCGGTGAGTTACCGCACGGTGAGATACCGCACGGTGAGATACCGCACGGTGAGTTACCGCACGGTGAGACACCACACGGTGAGTTACCGCACGGTGAGACACCACACGGTGAGACACCACACAATGAGACACCACACGGTGAGTTACCGCACGGTGAGATACCGCACGGTGAGACACCACACGGTGAGACACCACACGGTGAGTTACCGCACGGAGAGATACCGCACGGTGAGACACCACACGGTGAGACACCACACGGTGAGTTACCGCACGGTGAGTTACCGCACCGTGAGACACCACACGGTGAGATACCGCACGGTGAGACACATGGTGAGTTACCGCACGGTGAGACACCACACGGTGAGACACCACACGGTGAGTTACCGCACGGTGCGACACCACACGGTGAGACACCACACGGTGAATTACCGCACGGAGAGACACCACATGGTGAGTTACCGCACGGTGCGACACCGCACGGTGAGACACCACACGGTGGGACACCACACGGTGAGTTACTGCACGGTTCGACACCACACGGTGAGACACCACACGGTGAGACATTACACGGTGAGTTACCGCACGGTTCGACACCACACGGTGAGACACCACACGGTGTGTCACCACATGGTGAGAGTCCTCACGGTGAGACATCACACAGTGAGTTACCGCACGGTTCGACACCACACGGTGAGACACCACACGGTGTGACACCACATGGTGAGACACCACACGGTGAGACACCGCACGGTGAGTTACCGCACGGTGCGACACCACACGGTGAGACACCACATGGTGAGTTACCGCAGGAACATAGAGTTGAGGTTAAAATCAGATCAGCCAAGATCTTATTGAATGGCAGAGTAGGCTCGAAGGGCTGAGAGGCCTACATTTGTTTTCCAGAGGCCTACCTTTGTTTCAGAAGTCTACGTTTTCTCCAGTAGCTTTTTTTTCCCAGAGGCTTTTTCTGTCAACAGGCTTACTTTTTTTCCCAGAAGCCTACTTTTTCTCCACAGGCCTACCAGTTTCCCAGAAGCCTACATTTTCTCCAGAGGCCTACTCTTTTTCCAGAGGCGTACTAGTTCTCCAAAGGCCCCACTTGCTTTCCATGACTGTATGTTGATAGCAAGGCTGAGAACACACTGTTGACCCCTTTAATCTACTATTTCAGAATCTACCCATTACCCTGTCTCTGTGCAAACATCAGCCTGGTTTCAATTCCAAATAGCCACACAACAAGAATCAGGTGATGATAAGTGTCAGAAAGCTGTTCTGTCATCAAGGCCTGAAGTACTTTTAAAGTATTCAGTATTGTCATACATGCAGCAGCCAATTTGCACACAGCAAGATCCCACAAGAAAAAAAAAATCTGATGTTTTATATTTTAACAATTTGTTCATGAGGATGTGAGCATTGCTGACTGGCCCAACATTTATTACCCATCCCAAATTGCCCAGAGGGCACTTAAGGGTCAGCCACATTGCTATGGGTCAGGAGTCACTGAGTATGGAAGGCAGATTTGCTTTCTCAAAGGGCATTAGTGAACCATGTGGGGTTTATGGGTTTATATATCACCAGTAAACTAGGTTTCAGTCCAGATTTTTAACTGTATTCCAACTTTAAGGTTAGCCACAGTGAGATTCAGAACATTAAACCAGTGTTTCTGGATTACTAATCCAGCGACATTCCTGAAATAACTCCACAGACCCGTCACCAAGTCACCCTTTACAGAACAACCTTAGCTTTCTGAACATCAATTATTTGAATTTCGGATTGTCCGAGCAAGATCTCAAAGTCCTGATAACTGTGTTATCCGGCATTCGATTATCCGAACATTCGATTATCCAAACAAAATACTCCCCGCCCGAGGTGTTTGGATAATCGAGGTTGCCCTGTATTTACACGTGGCGAGTTGAGAGTGTGGTGCTGGAAAAGCACAGCAGGTCGGGCAGCATCTGAGGAGCAGGAGAATCGACGTTTCGGGCATGAGCCCTTCATCAGGAATGAACATATCTAATCCTGATACTCCTGATGAAGGGCCTTTGCCCGAAAGGTCGATTCTCCTGCTCCTCAGATAGAGACAGAGTCATAGAGATGTACAGCATGGAAACAGACCCTTTGGTCCAAGCCGACCAGATATCCCAACCCAATCTAGTCCCACCTGCCAGCACCCTTCCCATATCCCTCCAAACCCTTCCTATTCATATACCCATCCAAATGCCTCTTAAATGTTGCAATTGTACCAGCCTCCACCACATCCTCTGGCAGCTCATTCCATACACGTACCACCCTCTGCATGAAAAGGTTGCCCCTTTTATATCTTTCCCCTCTCACCCTAAACCTATGCCCTCTAGTTCTGGACTCCCCCACCCCAGGGAAAAGACTTCCAGCAACGCTCTAATCTTGACTCTAACCTCAGGGGATTAGTGGTGCTGGAAGAGCACAGCAGTTCAGGCAGCATCCAATGAGCAGCGAAATCGACGTTTCGGGCAAAAGCCCAACCTCAGGGGCCAGGCCTGTCACCCCTTTGCCACCTGAAAGCGGCCATCAATGGCGATGTGGCACTCCGTCTGTGCCACACTGGCCTGGGCTAGTCGGAGTGGGGCTGGATGCCCCACAACGTTCGCACACTCGGAGGAGAGCGCGGCTTGTGGAGAGGCCTCAGGCAGGTCAATGTGCATCAGGAACCCTTGGGCCTGGCTGAGGGCGTCTCTGGCTTTTACCGAGCCCACTGGGGAATACCACAGCAAGGTACGGAAGGACTAACTGGCTGACGCCAGGTTTGGGTTTTAGAGCTGAGTTGTACGTGGGAGCATCTGAGGTAGTTGATTTTATTTCCACACTACCCTGTGGCCTGGGGGCACAGGGTATCATGATCAGACTGGTAAACAGGGGCCATTTTATTTGCACATGAGCTGACCTCTGGCTACATTTTGTCTCCCCGAGACAGTGAGGAGTTGAGCCAATGGAGAGTCAACGGCTCAAGGGTCCCATTCCCATCCTTGGGATGTCCGGTTTTGGTGTTTAATTCCATATTCGGGGCTTCGCAGGTGAACACCCTGGTGCGGTGCTGAGGGGCCGAGATTATATGGTCGTGCCGTAGAGTGGGTGGCATGGTGGCTCACAGCGCCAGGGACCCAGGTTCGATTCCCACCCTCGGGCGACTCTCTGTGTGGAGTTTGCACGTTCTCCCTGTGTCTGCGTGGGTTTCCTCCGGGTGCTCCAGTTTCCTCCCACAGTCCAAAGATGCGCAGGTTAGGGTGGATTGGCCGTGCTAAATTGCCCATCGTGTTCAGGGACGTGTAGGTTAGGTGCATTAGTCAGGGGTAAATAGACGAAATTGGGCAGGGGAATGGGTCTGGTTGGGATGCTCTTCGGAGGGTCGGTGTGGACTTGTTGGGCCGAAGGGCCTGTTTCCACACTGTAGGGATTCTACAGTGTACAACATGGAAAGAGATCCTTCAGTCCAACTCGTCCATACCGACCAGACATCCCAGTCTGACCTAGTCCCATTTGCCAGCATTTGGCCCATATCCCTCCAAGCCCTTCCTATTCATGCACCCATCCAGATGCCTTTTAAATGTTATCATTGTACCCGCATTCCTTTTGGGATGGGCGTCAAAACAGCAAGGGAGCCCTCCCTCTGGAAATGGCTGCCTTTATCACCCAATCGACAACTAATTGAGGGCAGAAAGTGGATGATTTAGCCATTGTGGCATTGCTGTTACTGGGAGCTTGCTGTGCGCCAATTGGTTGTCACAATCGCTGCCGCAAACGTGCTTCCAAAACTGTCGGTGAAGCGCTCCGTGACATCATCCGGAGCCTGAGAAAGGCGCTAGGTAAATGTAAGCCTTCTTTGTGTTTGACATGGCACAGTGCCCGATCCATGTAGGCCCCCACCTCAGCGTTCAGGAACAGCTGTCAGCGGACTTGGCCAAGTCCAAGTGAAGTGGGTGGGACCATGATATACCCAACGGTGAGATAGCGCACTGTGAGATACTGCACGGTAAGATACTGCACGGTGAGATACACGACCGTGAGATACCACACGGTGAGATACACGACCGTGAGATACCACATGATGAGACACTACACGGTGAGACACGACACGGTGAGTTGCCGTACGGTGAGACACCACACGGTGAGACACCACACGGTGAGACACTACACGGTGAGACACTACACGGTGAGTTGCCGTACGGTGAGATACCGCACGGTGAGACACCACACGGTGAGACACCGCACGGTGAGACACCACACGGTGAGTTACCGCACGGTGAGACACCACACGATGAGACACCACATGGTGAGACACCACATGGTGAGACACCACACGGTGAGACACCACACGGTGAGACACCGCACGGTGAGATACCACACGGTGAGTTACCGCACGGTGAGTCACCACACGGTGAGATACCACACGGTGAGACACCACACGGTGAGTTACCGCACGGTGAGACACCGCACAGTGAGACACCGCACGGTGAGACACCACACGATGAGACACCACACGGTGAGACACCACACGGTGAGACACCGCACGGTGAGACACCGCACGGTGAGACACCACACGATGAGACGCCACACGGTGAGACACCACACGGTGAGACACCGCACGGTGAGACACCACACGGTGAGACACCGCACGGTGAGACACCGCACGGTGAGATACCACACGGTGAGACACCACACGGTGAGACACCACACGGTGAGACACCGCATGGTGATTTACCGCACAGTGCGACACCACACGGTGAGACACCACACGGTGAGACACCACACGGTGAGACACCGCACGGTGAGTTACCACACGGTGCGACACCACACGGTGAGACACCACACGGTAAGTTACCGCACGGTGCGACACCACACGGTGAGACACCACGTGGTGCGGCACCACATGGTGAGACACCACACGGTGAGACACCACACGGTGAGACACCGCATGGTGAGTTACCGCACGGTGCGATACCGCACGGTGAGACACCACACGATGAGTTACCGCACGGTGCGATACCGCACGGTGAGATACCACACGGTGTGTTACCGCACGGTGCGATACCGCACGGTGAGACACCACACGGTGAGACACCACACGGTGCGACATCACACGGTGAGACACCACACGGTGAGTTACCGCTCGGTGCGACACCACACGGTGAGACACCACACGGTGCGACACCACACGGTGAGACACCACACGGTGAGACACCACACGGTGAGACACCACACGGTGAGTTACCGCACGGTGAGACACCACACGATGAGACACCACATGGTGAGACACCACATGGTGAGACACCACACGGTGAGACACCGCACGGTGAGACACCACACGATGAGACACCACACGGTGAGACACCGCACGGTGAGACACCGCACGGTGAGACACCACACGATGAGACGCCACACGGTGAGACACCACACGGTGAGACACCGCACGGTGAGACACCACACGGTGAGACACCGCACGGTGAGACACCGCACGGTGAGATACCACACGGTGAGACACCACACGGTGAGACACCACACGGTGAGACACCGCATGGTGATTTACCGCACAGTGCGACACCACACGGTGAGACACCACACGGTGAGACACCACACGGTGAGACACCGCACGGTGAGTTACCACACGGTGCGACACCACACGGTGAGACACCACACGGTAAGTTACCGCACGGTGCGACACCACACGGTGAGACACCACGTGGTGCGGCACCACACGGTGAGACACCACACGGTGAGACACCGCACGGTGAGACACCGCATGGTGAGTTACCGCACGGTGCGATACCGCACGGTGAGACACCACACGATGAGTTACCGCACGGTGCGATACCGCACGGTGAGACACCACACGGTGTGTTACCGCACGGTGCGATACCGCACGGTGAGACACCACACGGTGAGACACCACACGGTGCGACATCACACGGTGAGACACCACACGGTGAGTTACCGCTCGGTGCGACACCACACGGTGAGACACCACACGGTGCGACACCACACGGTGAGACACCACACGGTGAGACACCACACGGTGAGACACCACACGGTGAGACACCGCACGGTGAGTTACCGCACGGTGAGACACCGCACGGTGAGACACCACACGATGAGACACCACACGGTGAGACACCACACGGTGAGACACCACACGGTGAGTTACCGCACGGCGAGACACCGCACGGTGAGACACCGCACGGTGAGACACCACACGGTGAGTTACCGCACGGTGAGTTACCGTACGGTGAGACACCACACGGTGAGTTACCGCACGGTGAGTCACCACACGGTGAGACACCACACGGTGAGTCACCACACGGTGAGACACCACACGGTGAGTTAGCACACGGTGAGTTACCGTATGGTGAGACACCACACGGTGAGTTACCGCACGGTGAGTCACCACACGGTGAGATACCGCACGGTGAGTCACCTCACGGTGAGACACCACACGGTGAGATACCGCACGGTGAGACACCACACGGTGAGTTTCCGCACGGTGAGACACCACACGGTGAGACACCACACGGTGAGATACCGCACGGTGAGTCACCACACGGTGAGACACCACACGGTGAGTTGCCGCACGGTGAGACACCGCATGATGAGTTACCGTGCGGTGTGACACCACACAGTGAGACACCACACGGTGAGTTACCGCACAGTGAGACACCGCACGGTGAGACACCACACTGTGAGATACCGCATGGTGAGTCACCACACGGTGAGACACCACATGGTGAGACACCACACGGTGAGTTACCGTGCGGTGTGACACCACACGGTGAGACACCACACGGTGAGTTACCGTGCGGTGTGACACCACACGGTGAGACACCACACGGTGAGTTACCGCACAGTGAGACACCGCACGGTGAGACACCACACGGTGAGACACCGCACAGTGAGTTACCGCACGGTGTGACACCACACGGTGAGACACCACACGGTGAGTTACCGCACGGTGCGACACCACACGGTGCGACACCACACGGTGAGACACCACACGGTGAGACACCACACGGTGAGACACCGCACGGTGAGTTACCGCACGGTGCGACACCACACGGTGAGACACCACACGGTGAGACACCACACGGTGAGTTACCGCATGGTGAGGTACCGCACAGAGAGATACCGGACGGTGAGTTACCGCACGGTGAGGTACCGCACAGAGAGATACTGCATGGTGAGATACCGCACGGTGAGACACCACACGGTGAGACACCACACGGGGAGTTACCGCACGGTGAGACACCACACGATGAGACACCACATGGCGAGTTACCGCACACTGAGTTACCGCACAGAGAGATACCGCACGGTGAGATACCGCGCGGTGAGTTACCGCACGGTGAGTTATCGCACGGTGAGACACCACACGGTGAGACACCACACAATGAGACACCACACGCTGAGTTACCGCACGGTGAGATACCGCACGGTGAGATACCGCACGGTGAGACACCACACGGTGAGTTACCGAACGGTGAGACACCACACGGTGAGATACCGCACTGTGAGACACCACATGGTGAGTTACCGCACGGTGAGACACCACACGGTGAGACACCACACGGTGAGTTACCACACGGTGAGACACAACACGGTGAGATACCACACGGTGCGACACCACACGGTGAATTACCGCACGGTGAGACACCACACGGTGAGTTACCGCACGGTGCAACACCGCACGGTGAGACACCACACAGTGAGACGCCACACGGTGAGTTACCGCACGGTGCGACACCACACGGTGAGACACCACACGGTGAGACATCACATGGTGAGTTACCGCACGGGTCGACACCGCACAGTGAGACACCACACGGTGTGACACCACATGGTGAGACACCACACGGTGAGTTACCGCACGGTGAGACACCACACGGTGAGTTACCGCACGGTGAGACACCACATGGTGAGTTACCGCACGGTGCGACACCACACGGTGAGACACCACACGGTGTGACACCACATGGTGAGTTACCGCACAGTGAGACACCACACGGTGAGTTACCGCATGGTGCGATACCGCACGGTGAGACACCACACGGTGAGTTACCGCACGGTGAGACACCACACGGTGAGACACCACACGGTGAGTTACCGCATGGTGCGATACCGCACGGTGAGACACCACACGGTGAGTTACCGCACGGTGCGATACCGCACGGTGAGATACCACACGGTGAGTTACCGCACGGTGCGATACCGCACGGTGAGACACCACACGGTGAGACACCACATGGTGAGTTACCGCACGGTGCGATACCGCACGGTGAGATACCACACGGTGAGTTACCGCACGGTGCGATACCGCACGGTGAGACACCACACGGTGAGACACCACACGGTGAGTTACCGCGCGGTGCGATACCGCACGGTGAGACACCACACGGTGAGACACCACACGGTGCGACATCACACGGTGAGACACCACACGGTGAGTTACCGCACAGTGCGATACCGCACGGTGAGACACCACACGGTGAGTTACTGCACGGTGCGACACCACACGGTGAGACACCGCACGGTGAGACACCACACGGTGAGACACCACAGGGTGAGTTACCGTACGGTGAGACACCACACGGTGAGTTACCGCACGGTGAGTCACCACACGGTGAGATACCACACGGTGAGACACCACACGGTGAGATACAACACGGTGAGACACTGCACGGTGAGACACCACACGATGAGACACCACACGGTGAGACACCACACGGTGAGACACCACACGGTGAGTTACCGCACGGCGAGACACCGCACGGTGAGACACCGCACGGTGAGACACCACACGGTGAGACACCACACGGTGAGTTACCGCACGGTGAGATACCATACGGTGAGACACCACACGGTGAGTTACCGCACGGTGAGTCACCACACGGTGAGACACCACACGGTGAGACACCACACGGTGAGTCACCACACGGTGAGACACCACACGGTGAGACACCACACGGTGAGTTAGCACACGGTGAGTTACCGTATGGTGAGACACCACACGGTGAGTTACCGCACGGTGAGTCACCACACGGTGAGATACCGCACGGTGAGTCACCACACGGTGAGACACCTCACGGTGAGACACCACACGGTGAGATAACGCACGGTCAGACACCACACGGTGAGTTTCCGCACGGTGAGACACCACACGGTGAGACACCACACGGTGAGATACCGCACGGTGAGTCACCACACGGTGAGACACCACACGGTGAGTTGCCGCACGGTGAGACACCGCATGATGAGTTACTGTGCGGTGTGACACCACACAGTGAGACACCACACGGTGAGTTACCGCACAGTGAGACACTGCACGGTGAGACACCACACGGTGAGTTACCGCACGGTGAGACACCACACGGTGAGACACCACACGGTGAGATACCGCACGGTGAGTCACCACACGGTGAGACACCACATGGTGAGACACCACACGGTGAGTTACCGTGCGGTGTGACACCACACGGTGAGACACCACACGGTGAGTTACCGCACAGTGAAACACCGCACGGTGTGACACCACACGGTGAGACACCACACGGTGAGTTACCGCACGGTGCGACACCACACGGTGAGACACCACACGGTGAGACACCGCACGGTGAGTTACCGCACGGTGCGACACCACACGGTGAGACACCACACGGTGAGACACCACACGGTGAGTAACCGCACAGTGAAACACCGCACAGTGTGACACCACACGGTGAGACACCACACGGTGAGTTACCGTACGGTGCGACACCACACGGTGCGACACCACACGGTGAGACACCACACGGTGAGACACCGCACGGTGAGTTACCGCACGGTGCGACACCACACGGTGAGATACCACACGGTGAGACACCACACGGTGAGTTACCGCATGGTGAGATACCGCACAGAGAGATACCGGACGGTGAGTTACCGCACGGTGAGGTACCGCACCGAGAGATAATGCACGGTGAGATACCGCACGGTGAGACACCACACGGTGAGACACCGCACGGTGAGTTACCGCACGGTGCGACACCACACGGTGAGACACCACACGGTGAGACACCACACGGTGAGTAACCGCACAGTGAAACACCGCACAGTGTGACACCACACGGTGAGACACCACACGGTGAGTTACCGTACGGTGCGACACCACACGGTGCGACACCACACGGTGAGACACCACACGGTGAGACACCGCACGGTGAGTTACCGCACGGTGCGACACCACACGGTGAGATACCACACGGTGAGACACCACACGGTGAGTTACCGCATGGTGAGATACCGCACAGAGAGATACCGGACGGTGAGTTACCGCACGGTGAGGTACCGCACCGAGAGATAATGCACGGTGAGATACCGCACGGTGAGACACCACACGGTGAGACACCACACGGGGAGTTACCGCACGGTGAGACACCACACAATGAGACACCACATGGCGAGTTACCGCACACTGAGTTACCGCACAGAGAGATACCGCACGGTGAGATACCGCGCGGTGAGTTACCGCACGGTGAGTTATCGCACGGTGAGACACCACACGGTGAGACACCACACAATGAGACACCACACGGTGAGTTACCGCACGGTGAGATACCGCACGGTGAGATACCGCACGGTGAGACACCACACGGTGAGACACCACACGGTGAGTTACCGCACGGTGAGACACCACATGGTGAGATACCGCACGGTGAGACACCACATGGTGAGTTACCGCACGGTGAGACACCACACGGTGAGACACCACACGGTGAGTTACCACACGGTGAGACACCACACGGTGAGATACCACACGGTGCGACACCACACGGTGATTTACCGCACGGTGAGACACCACACGGTGAGTTACCGCACGGTTCGACACCACACGGTGAGACACCACACGGTGAGACACAACACGGTGAGTTACCGCACGGTGCGACACCACACGGTGAGACATCACATGGTGAGTTACCGCACGGTTCGACACCACACGGTGAGACACCACACGGTGTGACACCACATGGTGAGACACCACACGGTGAGTTACCGCACGGTGAGACACCACACGGTGAGTTACCGCACGGTGAGACACCACATGGTGAGTTACCGCACGGTGCGACACCACACGGTGAGACACCACACGGTGTGACACCACACGGTGAGTTACCGCACGGTGAGACACCACACGGTGAGACACCACACGGTGAGTTACCGCACGGTGCGACACCACACGGTGAGACACCACACGGTGCGACACCACACGGTGAGACACCACACGGTGAGACACCGCACGGTGAGTTACCGCACGGTGAGACACCGCACGGTGAGACACCACACGATGAGACACCACACGGTGAGACACCACACGGTGAGACACCACACGGTGAGTTACCGCACGGTGAGACACTGCACGGTGAGACACCGCACGGTGAGACACCACATGGTGAGACACCACACGGTGAGTTACCGCACAGTGAGTTACCGTACGGTGAGACACCACACGGTGAGTTACCGCACGGTGAGTCACCACACGGTGAGACACCAAACGGTGAGTTACCGCACGGTGAGACACCGCATGGTGAGTTACCGTGCGGTGTGACACCACACGGTGAGACACACACGGTGAGACACTGCACGGCGAGACACCGCACGGTGAGACACCACACGGTGAGTTACCGCACGGTGAGTTACCGTACGGTGAGACACCACACGGTGAGTTACCGCATGGTGAGTCACCACACGGTGAGACACCACACGGTGAGACACCACACGGTAAGTCACCACACGGTGAGACACCACACGGTGAGTTAGCACACGGTGAGTTACCGTATGGTGAGACACCACACGGTGAGTTACCGCACGGTGAGTCACCACACGGTGAGATACCTCACGGTGAGACACCACACGGTGAGATACCGCACGGTGAGACACCACACGGTGAGATACCGCACGGTGAGACACCACACGGTGAGTTTCCGCACGGTGAGACACCACACGGTGAGTTACCGCACGGTTCGACACCACACGGTGAGACACCACACGGTGAGACACAACACGGTGAGTTACCGCACGGTGCGACACCACACGGTGAGACACCACACGGTGAGACATCACATGGTGAGTTACCGCACGGTTCGACACCACACGGTGAGACACCACACGGTGTGACACCACATGGTGAGACACCACACGGTGAGTTACCGCACGGTGAGACACCACACGGTGAGTTACCGCACGGTGAGACACCACATGGTGAGTTACCGCACGGTGCGACACCACACGGTGAGACACCACACGGTGTGACACCACACGGTGAGTTACCGCACGGTGAGACACCACACGGTGAGACACCACACGGTGAGTTACCGCACGGTGCGACACCACACGGTGAGACACCACACGGTGCGACACCACACGGTGAGACACCACACGGTGAGACACCGCACGGTGAGTTACCGCACGGTGAGACACCGCACGGTGAGACACCACACGATGAGACACCACACGGTGAGACACCACACGGTGAGACACCACACGGTGAGTTACCGCACGGTGAGACACTGCACGGTGAGACACCGCACGGTGAGACACCACATGGTGAGACACCACACGGTGAGTTACCGCACAGTGAGTTACCGTACGGTGAGACACCACACGGTGAGTTACCGCACGGTGAGTCACCACACGGTGAGACACCAAACGGTGAGTTACCGCACGGTGAGACACCGCATGGTGAGTTACCGTGCGGTGTGACACCACACGGTGAGACACCACACGGTGAGACACTGCACGGCGAGACACCGCACGGTGAGACACCACACGGTGAGTTACCGCACGGTGAGTTACCGTACGGTGAGACACCACACGGTGAGTTACCGCATGGTGAGTCACCACACGGTGAGACACCACACGGTGAGACACCACACGGTAAGTCACCACACGGTGAGACACCACACGGTGAGTTAGCACACGGTGAGTTACCGTATGGTGAGACACCACACGGTGAGTTACCGCACGGTGAGTCACCACACGGTGAGATACCTCACGGTGAGACACCACACGGTGAGATACCGCACGGTGAGACACCACACGGTGAGATACCGCACGGTGAGACACCACACGGTGAGTTTCCGCACGGTGAGACAAAACACGGTGAGACACCACACGGTGAGACACCACACGGTGAGACACCACACGGTGAGTTACCGCACGGTGAGACACCGCATTGTGAGTTACCGTGCGGTGTGACACCACACGGTGAGACACCACACGGTGAGTTAGCACACGGTGAGTTACCGTATGGTGAGACACCACACGGTGAGTTACCGCACGGTGAGTCACCACACGGTGAGATACCTCACGGTGAGACACCACACGGTGAGATACCGCACGGTGAGACACCACACGGTGAGATACCGCACGGTGAGACACCACACGGTGAGTTTCCGCACGGTGAGACAAAACACGGTGAGACACCTCACGGTGAGACACCACACGGTGAGACACCACACGGTGAGTTACCGCACAGTGAGACACCGCACGGTGAGACACCACACGGTGAGACACCGCACGGTGAGTTACCGCACGGTGCGACACCACACGGTGAGACACCACATGGTGAGTTACCGCATGGTGCGACACCACACGGTGCGACACCACACGGTGAGACACCACACGGTGAGACACCACACGGTGAGACACTGCACGGTGAGTTACCGCACGGTGCGACACCACACGGTGAGACACCACACGGTGAGACACCACACGGTGAGACACCGCACGGTGAGTTACCGCACGGTGCGACACCACACGGTGAGACAACCACACGGTAAGTTACCGCACGGTGCGACACCACACGGTGAGACACCACACGGTGAGACACCACACGGTGAGTTACCGCATGGTGAGGTACCGCACAGAGAGATACCGCACGGTGAATTACCGCACGGTGAGGTACCGCACAGAGAGATACTGCACGGTGAGATACCGCACGGTGAGACACCGCACGGTGAGTTACCGCACGGTGCGACACCACACGGTGAGACACCACATGGTGAGTTACCGCACGGTGCGACACCACACGGTGCGACACCACACGGTGAGACAAAACACGGTGAGACACCACACGGTGAGACACCACACAGTGAGACACCACACGGTGAGTTACCGCACAGTGAGACACCGCATTGTGAGTTACCGTGCGGTGTGACACCACATGGTGAGATACCGCACGGTGAGTCACCACACGGTGCGACACCACACGGTGCGACACCACACGGTGAGACAAAACACGGTGAGACACCACACGGTGAGACACCACACAGTGAGACACCACACGGTGAGTTACCACACGGTGAGACACCGCATTGTGAGTTACCGTGCGGTGTGACACCACATGGTGAGATACCGCACGGTGAGTCACCACACGGTGAGACACCACACGGTGAGACACCACACGGTGAGTTACCGCACAGTGAGACACCGCACGGTGAGACACCACACGGTGAGACACCGCACGGTGAGTTACCGCACGGTGCGACACCACACGGTGAGACACCACATGGTGAGTTACCGCACGGTGCGACACCACACGGTGCGACACCACACGGTGAGACACCACACGGTGAGACACCACACGGTGAGACACTGCACGGTGAGTTACCGCACGGTGCGACACCACACGGTGAGTTACCGCACGGTGAGACACCACACGATGAGACACCACATGGCGAGTTACCGCACAGTGAGATACCGCACGGTGAGATACCGAACGGTGAGTTACCGCACGGTGAGACACCACATGGCGAGTTACCACACAGTGAGTTACCGCACGGTGAGTTACCGCACGGTGAGACACCACACGATGAGACACCACATGGTGAGTTACCGC
The DNA here is from genome assembly GCF_047496795.1 of Chiloscyllium punctatum. NCBI lineage: Eukaryota > Metazoa > Chordata > Chondrichthyes > Orectolobiformes > Hemiscylliidae > Chiloscyllium > Chiloscyllium punctatum. The sequence goes on along the minus strand of NC_092767.1, from coordinate 65,446,901 downwards.
ACGGTGAGGTACCACACAGAGAGATACTGCACGGTGAGATACCGCACGGTGAGACACCACACGGTGAGACACCACACGGGGAGTTACCGCACGGTGAGACACCACACGATGAGACACCACATGGCGAGTTACCGCACACTGAGTTACCGCACAGAGAGATACCGCACGGTGAGATACCGCGCGGTGAGTTACCGCACGGTGAGTTACCGCACGGTGAGTTACCGCACGGTGAGACACCACACGGTGAGACACCACACGGTGAGTTACCGCACGGTGAGGTACCACACAGAGAGATACTGCACGGTGAGATACCGCACGGTGAGACACCACACGGTGAGACACCACACGGGGAGTTACCGCACGGTGGGACACCACACGATGAGACACCACATGGCGAGTTACCGCACACTGAGTTACCGCACAGAGAGATACCGCACGGTGAGATACCGCGTGGTGAGTTACCGCACGGTGAGTTACCGCACGGTGAGACACCACACGATGAGACACCACATGGCGAGTTACCGCACAGTGAGTTTCCGCACGGTGAGATACCGCACGGTGAGATACCGCACGGTGAGTTACCGCACGATGAGACACCACACGGTGAGATACCACACGGTGAGTTACCGCACGGTGAGACACCACACGGTGAGACACCACACGGTGAGTTACCGCACGGTGAGACACCACACGGTGAGATACCGCGCGGTGAGTTACCGCATGGTGAGATACCACACTGTGAGATACCGCACGGTGAGACACCACACAGTGAGATACCGCACGGTGAGTTACCACACGGTGAGATACCGCACGGTGAGATACCGCACGGTGAGGCACCGCACGGTGAGATACCGCACAGTGAGACACCGCACGGTGAGATACCGCACGGTGGGACACCGCACGGTGAGACACCACACAGTGAGATACCGCGCGGTGAGTTACCGCACGGTGAGATACCGCACAATGAGACACCACACGGTGAGTTACCGCACGGTGAGACACCACACGGTGAGTTACCACACGGTGAGACACTACACGGTGAGTTATGGCACTGTGAGATACCACACGGTGAGTTACCGCACGGTGAGATACCGCACGGTGAGATACCGCACGGTGAGACACCACACGGTGAGTTACCACACGGTGAGACACCACACGGTGAGATACCGCACGGTGAGATACCGCACGGTGAGATACCGCACGGTGAGTTACCACACGGTGAGACACCACACGGTGAGACACCACACGGTGAGACACCGCACGGTGAGTTACCGCACGGTGAGACACCACACGGTGAGATACCGCGCGGTGTGACACTGCACAATGAGATACAACACGGTGAGATACCGCACGGTGAGTTACCGCACGGTGAGTTACCGCACGGTGAGATCCCAGTATACAGTTGCTTCAGTCCCTGTCACGCTGCAGCTTGTCGTGAATGGTGTTGTATTCCCCATGTTAAGACACTCCAAACAGCTCCTTCATTGGCTTGCAGGTTCTCTCTGAGGTGTCCAGAGCTGCTACAGAAATGCAAGTGCCTTTAATTTTCTCTCCTTTCTTCTGCCAATGTTCCTTCGGAAGGGAGAGCTGCAGGGCACGAGTCTCACTCTGAGGGCCGTGCTTTGCCCCACCGTTACTGCTTGGGTCCCCGCTTCTGGGTGGGTTCCCTCCAGGTGCTCCGGTTTCCTCCCACAGTCCTAAGGTGAGCAGGTCAGGGTGGAGTGGCCGGGCTAGGTTTCCCGTCGTGTCCGCTGCAGACTGGGTGGGTTAGCCCTGGGAAATGCAGGGTCACAGGGATAGCGCGAGGGGAGGAAGGAGGGTGGGATAATCTTCAGAGGGCTGGTGTGGACCCGATGGGTAGAATGGCCTGCGTCCGCACTGTGGAGGTTCTCTGAGTCTCCTTATCGCGTGAGGACCTCTTTAATTGCTTTTCCCGCAATCAATCCAGGTTTGAGAACTCGGCTCTGACAGTGATTAATGATGCCGAGTGCAGGCACTTGGATGGCTAGCTCCGAGAGGCGAGGGAGCGACGCTGTTCCTATGGTAACCCACTTTCACACAAGCCTTTGATGATTAAATGGTAGCTGATGGCGTAGGTATGAAGAAGCAGGTAGCGGGGTTGGGGGGTGGGGGGTGGGGGGGGGTGGGTGGGGGGGTGTACCTCCCCGGTAAATTACCCAGGAATCCCTCGAGTAAAGGTGGTTAATATTCTCGGCCGCTGCTGCTCTGATCGGTTCCGGGAACAGCGTTTGGGAATTAAAATAAGACCGGGATTACGCATCAAGAATTGGAGGTTCAGCCCACACACTGCTACCACGCCCCTGAGAGAAATCTTTGTGGGGGTTCGGGGGGGCGGGGGGGGGGGAGGGTGGGGGTTAAATAAACTTCTTCCATCCATTCACTTTCGAGACTTCCTCTGATTTGCTCCGGATGTAGCCTCCGGCCTAGCTCGGGCCTCGAGCGAAGCTGGTCGAACACTTGTGCTGTCATAAGCTCCTCAGGTTGCGCCGATCAGGACAGAATCGCAAGAAGACCAAATCTGTCAGGGAACACCAATTCATACCGCAAGAGAGGAAGTTGTGGATCGATTGGCAAATCAAAGCCTCGGGTAGGGAGAGGTGGGCACCACGGGGAGTGGAGTGCCTTATGTCCCCCACCAATGATAGTTTGGTTTAGTCCCTACCCTCCCCGTCGCCTTTTTCATGTGGCCATTGGTCGCTCTGGGCTTTGCTTGCCACTTGTTCATTGGCCGCACAAGTTGCTTTTCTGGTGTTGGAGTGTTAATAAAGTTATTTTCGAAGAAAGTTGAAACAAAAAAGCATTGAGGCCAATAATTCCTTGACCATAATCTCCAATCGCATTGTCCTTCAGGGATTGGTTAGCGGGACAATGCAGAGTGATAGGCGAAAGTGAATACCGCGGATGGTGGAGATCAGAGTGGTGCTGGAAAAGCACAGCTGGTCAGGCAGCATCCGAGGAGCGGGAAAATCAACATTTCGGGCCAAAGCCCTTCATCAGGGAGTGTTGCAGAGTGATGCCAACAGCGTTGGTTCAATTCCCACCTTCTCCTTCTCAACCTCTCCCCCCTCCCCTGAAGCGCGGTGAACCTCAGGTTCAACCAGCTCTGGTCATCTCTCGCGAATGAGCCCCATGGACTTTACCTCTACAATGCCTTGACCAATCAGAGCCTGTCCACCATCTGTGAGGCCCAAGTCAGGAGGGTGAGGGAATGCTCCCCACTTGCCCCTGGATGGGGGCAGCTCCAACAACACTCAAGAAGCTCAACACCATCCAGGACAAAGCAGCCCCCGTCCGATTAGCTGATTGATTCACTGATCCTATGGGGCTGCATGGTGGCTCAGTGGTTAGCACTGCTGCCTCACTGCACCAGGGTCCCGGCTTCAAATCCCGCCTCAGGCGACTGTGTGGAGTTTGCACGTTCTCCCCGTGTCTGCGTGGGTTTCCTCCGGGTGCTCCGGTTCCCTCCCACAGTCCAAAGATGTGCAGGTCAGGTGAATTGGCCAGGCTAAATTACCCGTAGTGTTAGGTGCATTAGTCAGAGGGAAATGGGTCTGGGTGGGTTACTCTTTGGAGGGTCGGTGTGGACTGGTTGGGCTGAAGGGCCTGTTTCCATACTCTGGGGAATCTAACATTGTGTTTCCATGTTTAGAAAGAGTCTTTGAAAACTGCATATTAATTTGATAAATTAATTTGGTGGACCTATTATGGACCAGACCAGACCCTCTCAAAATATATTAAGTCTAGACTCGACCTTTTTTACTTACTGCGAAGGTAATTGTAAGGTTCTGCATTCCAGATGCAGTTCGTCAGGTCAAATGACTCAATGTTAAGCAAAATACAATTTATTCGAACATTATAGTTAAAGTGCAAAAGACTTAGCAGTAACTCTATCAGAAAGCTTAACAGAGTATTGGATTAGATTACTTATAGTGTGGAAACAGGCCCTTCAGCCCAACAAGTCCACACCGCCCCGCCACCCACCCAGACCCCTACATTTACCCCTTACCTAACACTACAGGCAATTTAGCATGGCCAATTCACCTGACCTGCACGTCTTTGGACTGTGGGAGGGAACCGGAGCACCCAAACACGGGGAGAACGTGCAAACTCCACACAGTCAGTCGCCTGAGGTGGGAATTGAACCCAGGTCTCTGGCGCTGTGAGGCAGCAGTGCTAACCACTGTGCCACCGTGCTGCCCCAGTTAGCTGTTAAACGGTACTAGCTACTCCTTCATCAGAAAGCCACCTGATGAAGGAGCAGCGCTCCGAAAGCTAGTGCTTCCAAATAAACCTGTTGGACTATAACCTGGTGTTGTGTGATTTTTAACTTTGTCCTCCCCAGTCCAACACCGGCATCTCCACATCATGTTCCAACACAGTAACATCCCATAAACACACACTTGGGAAAACCCCAAATTCATAAAAAAAGAACAGCTTGCCTCACGTGTAGTAGGAAGAGAACCCCCAGCTTTTAGGAGTAACCAAGAGAGGCGGAAAAACCGTTTCCACTTCTTCAAGACCTGAGAAGCAAAGCTACTAAAAATCATGGCTCTGTGAGAGCTGGGCCCCACCCAGCCAGGCTGCTCCTATTATTCCAACTTCAAAAACAATGGATGTTTACTTTACCAGCTTTCAAGAGATATCTCAACACCTCTGTCTTAAAACCTTTCTTTTCAAGAGAAATCAGGACAAGACAGACTCCATTACAAGATAATCAGAGAGTTAGATAGGGTGGACAGTGAGAGCCTTTATCCTCAGATGGCGACGGCTAGCACGAGGGGACATAGCTTTAAATTGAGGGGGTGATAGATATAGGACAGATGTAAGAGGTAGTTTCTTTACTCAGAGAGTAGTGAGGGCATGGAACACACTGCCTACAACATTAGTAGACTTGCCATCATTAAGGAGATTGAAATTATCATTGGATCAACATATGAATGAGAATGGAATAGTGTAGGTTAGATGGGCTTCAGATTGGTTCCACAGGTCAGCGCAACATTGAGGGCCGAAGGGCCTGTACTGCGCTGGAATGTTCTATGATCCATGTTCTAAGAAAAATAGGTTACTGATTGGTTGGCGAGTGGACTCAGGGTGTTGCCATGGAGACTATGTCAGGCAACCGCTCTTGAGAATATGTTCAAGTATTTTGGTTCTTTTTCTTTTCGAAGAGAGTCTTGAAGAACGACCGCTCCACTCGCCAATCAATCAGCCCCTCTCCTCATGCGGTATAAATTGCCGTTCCCATCGTGATTTGGCATTCTTGCACACGTATCCTGATGCGTGCACATTGGGAAGCCATGATGACGCATCTCATTTATTCCTTAGCAATATTCATCCCGTGGGCTCCAGTGTTGGGGGGAGGGGGGGAAACGATTCAAAGATGTTGATTGAAGGAGACAGCATCGGGTCGGGAGTGAGGGTTTACTGAGAGCCAGCCTACAGTGGTTGCTGCTGAACACCACCTCCAACCTGATTACTCTCCTCCCTCGCAACTTTCAGAAAGTATGTGGGCACCTACAAAGGCAGATGCTATTGGGACAGAGAGTAGGAACAGCCCACTCTGAGACAGCAGCCTCAGAAACCGATAGCCTGGACATTAGGGTGGACACGTCCTATGAAGAGTGAAAGGAAGGGATTCATCACCGTGGTGTTATAGAAACCCATAGACGCTGCTCCAACCACATCCCTCTCACCCTCTCAATGACCCGATTGAAGGCCAAATAGTGTAGATGCTAGAAGTCTGAAACTCATTGCTGGAGAAACAGATTTTGAGTTGGGTCTCAGCCTTCCAGACCTCTTGAGTGGCCCAGTGGAAGGACCAAAGGGCATTCTGGGAGATTGGCTCCATAAGGACAGAATGGCTCACCTCCAAACACATTCGGTTTGGCATTTAGAGTCAGAGAGTCCCTGCGGGGGGGGGGGGGGGGGGAAGCAGGACATTCAGCCCATCGAGTCCACACTGACCCTCCAAAGAGTACACCATCCCTGTAACCCTGCATTCTCCATGTCTAACCCACCTAGCCTGCATACGATGGGCAGTGTAGCATGACCAATCCAGCCTAACCTGCACATCTTTGGACTGTGGGAGGAAACTGGAGGAAACCCACAGGGAGAATGTGCAAACTCCACACAGACAGTCACCCTGAGGCTGGAATCGAACCTGGGTTGCTGGGCGCCATGAGGCAGCAGTGCTAACCACTGAGCCACCGTGCCACACCAAGGATTCTGGTTGATTAACTGTTTCGATTCTGACGGCAGGACCTCTTCAACGCGTCTAACTAACACCTGATCATCTAGTGACCTCAGTTTTAATCCCCGAATGTTTAAACAAATACCTGAGGTTTTGATGGCCTCTCCATTTGGTTTAGATTACATTACAATGTGGAAACAGGCCCTTCGGCCCAACAAGTCCACACCGACCCGCAACCCTGCCCATATCCCTACATTTACCCCTTACCCAACACTACGGGCAATTTAGCATGGCCAATTCACCTGACCTGCACATCTTTGGACTGTGGGAGGAAACCCACGCAGACACAGGGAGAATATGCAAACTCCACACAGTCACCCGAGGCGGGAATTGAACCCGGATCTCTGGTGCTGTGAGGCAGCAGTGCTAAACACTGTGCCACCGTGCTTCCCATTCTGAACTGGTTACTTTTCCCTCTCTGTCGCTCTCTCTCTGTCACCCATCTCAGTGAAGACAACTTCAAAGGCAGCGGATGGGGTTGGGTGTGACCCTTTGAAGGTGAATGATCTCAGGTTTGATGTCCTCTGCGACCGCCTTCCGTTGCAGTGAAAGGCTGACTCATTGAGTATATCCAAGGCTGAGATAGAGGGAGAGAGAGATCAGGGAAAAGGCAGGAGGTGAGGATGAGCTGAAGATCTGACTGAGTGGCAGAGCAGGCTCGATGGGCTGAATGGCCTCCTTCTGTGCCTCAGCCCGTACGTTTGGCCATAACTTCAGACCTGGACGTAAACAGCCCCTCGTGTCCTGGTCCTTTCAAACTGGGATTGTCAGGGAATTAGAGGCGGATCTGCAGTGACCCTGGATCAGATGTGTTCCCGTGAAATCGGATGGTTCACACTGAGTCAGTCCCGAGCAGATGTACACCTGACTCCCCCCAACCCCCCCCCTCGCTCCCCCCCCCGCCCCCCCACCCCCCCCCCCACCCCCCCCCCCCCCCCCCCCCCCCCCCCCCCCCCCCCCCCCACCCCCACCACCCCATCTCTGGGATCTCACTGCGCAGAATGGTTCCCATGTCAGAAAGAAATAGCACTGCTGCCTCACAGTGCCAGGGACCTGGGTTCAATTCCCGCCTCAGGAATCTGTGTGGAGTTTACACGTTCTCCCCGTGTCTGCGTGGGTTTCCTCCGGGTGCTCCGGTTTCCTCCCACAGTCCAGAGACGTGCAGGTCAGGGTGAATTGGCCATGCTAAATTGCTCGTAGTGTTAGTGAAAGGATAAATGTAGGGGTATGGGTGGGTTGCGGGTCGGTGTGGACTTGTTGGGCCGAAGGGCCTGTTTCCACACTGTAATGTAATCTAATCTAATCTAAGTGTCCTTCAGCGATCCAGGCTGGAATTAGCAGAGTTGTACTGACTGTAACGAGGTTAGCCTGGTCGACCTCAGAGAATAGGAGTTGGGGCTGTCCACCTGGCCCAGTCGGTTTGGTGTGGTACACTGGCTCAGTGGTGAGCACTGCTGCCTCACAGCATCAGCGTCCCAGGTTCGATTCCAGCCTCGGGTGACTCTCTGTGTGGGGTTTGCACGTTCTCCCCACGTCTGTGTGGGTTTGCTCCCACAATCCAAAGCTGAGCAGGTCAGGGTAGAATAACCATGGGGAGTGGCCCATAGTGTCCAGGGATGTGTTAGTTAGGGAAGGTCACTTGAGGGGTGAGATGGGATGGGTTGAATGGAATGGCAGAGAGAGATTTTCTCTACAGCAACAACCTCTTGTTTTTAATTGGCGCCTTAAAGAAGCATGAATATCAATTTGCTTTGATTTATTATGGTCACATGTACCTTGGTACAGTGAAAAGTTTTGTTCTGTGTGCAGGACAGGCAGACCATGCCATACAAAGATCATTCTGGTAATAGACCAGAGCGAGGGATACAATGTGATGGCTGCAGAGAAAGAGCGAGATCGACATTAAATTATAAATTTGAGAGCTCCATTCAGCTGTCTAATAACAGCGGGGAAGAAGCTGTTCTTGAATCTGTTGGTACAGGTGTTTAACCTTTTGTATCTCCTGCCTGATGGAAGAGGGTGGAAGAGATTCTAACCGGGGTGGGAGGGGTCTTTGATGATGTTGGTGCCTTCCCAAGGCAGTGGGAAGTGTAGATGGGGTCAGTGGGTGGGAGGCTGGTTTGTGTGATGGACTGGGCTGGGTTCACATCTCTCTGTAGTTTCTTACCGTCCTGGGGAGAACAGTTGCTGCACCAAACCGTGATGTATATGGATAGGATGCTTTCTATGGTGCGTCTATAAAAGTTGGTAAGGGTCTTTATGAACGTGCTGAATTTCCTTAGCCTCCTGAGGAAGTAGAGGCGCTGTCGGGCTTTCTTGACCGTAGTGAGTGGACTGGGATGGTGAGGCTGTGGAACGATTGGCAGGCAAGGACAGGGAGCCTAAAACCTGGGTCGCTGTCCAAGTTAGAGCAGGTCATAGAGCACGGGAGGGGGTGGGTGGGCATTAGTGGCTATGGAAAGGTAACCTGGCATGAGTTAAGACACAGAGGTTTGGGTGAGATTTGATGCTAAGGGAACATTAGGAGTAACTGAGTCTGGTATAATCCAGGGCCCGACTGAAGCCGTTCAACAGGAGCTGAATTAAGGAGGAGATGACCCACTGGTGGTATCGCTAGACTATTTGTCCAGGAGGCCCAAGTGATGCTCTGAGGAACCAGGTGTAAATCTTGTCATGGCAGATGATGGCATTTGATCTCAATGGGGGTTGGGGGGGGGGGATTATCTGGAATTAAGAGATGTCCTTCGGGGAAGGAAGCTGCCATCCTTACCCAGTCTGGCCTACACGTAACTCCAGACCCACAGGTTGACTCTTATCCGTCCTCTGGACCATCAGGGATGGGTAATAAATGCTGGGCCCAGTCAACGATACCCTCATCCTGTGAATGATTAAAAACAAAGGCAACTGAAGGAGGTGAAAAAAAAAGATTCCCTGAGTACCACTAACGGACAGGCAGCTGGCTCTCCCGTCTTGGATGAGGGGGAGTGACACTGAGGGAATGTCAGTGTTCCCTGATTACGGACACACATCCACTTTCCCACCTCTCTCACAGGCTGCTGCAGTTAGATTTAAGATGTGCCTGAGGCGATGTGAGCTGTACATAAACACACACAGTTTTACGATGCAGCGCTGACTGCCAGCCCCAGGAACGATATCAGTATAAATTTCAGCCCACTCGCTTAAGTCAATAATTATTCAGCTCAAATGGTGTGAGGATGAGCACACAGCTGGAGCAGCAATTGATGGGCCTGCTCTCTGAGTCCCCGCATTTTCACCCAGTGCCAGTGAGAGGCTGCCGATGTTGGATGGCTGGGACCGTACCAACATTGGGAGCTGTTGGCACAGGCCACCGATACCCGGGCACGCTAAGACCTCATCACACCAGCTCCTCACAATGGGCAGGTGGGGGCGAAATGGGCACCCATCGCTGGGCTACTGACTGACAGGGTCAGGGATTCCGCACCAGTGGCCCAGGGGCTCGAATCTCGAACAAAATGATGGGTGGAGATTCACTTCAGATAACGGCATCGAGAAACAAAGCAAGCGTCCAGTGCCGAGATCAGAAAACGACCACGGATTGTCGGAGGGTCAGTGCTGAGGGAGTGCCGCACTGTCAGAGGGTCAGGACTGAGGGAGTGCCGCACTGTCAGTGGGTCAGTACTGAGGGAGTGCCGCACTGTCAGTGGGTCAGTACTGAGGGAGTGCCGCACTGTCAGACGGTCAGGACTGAGGGAGTGCCGCAATGTCAGAGGGAGAGTGCTCAGGGATGCTGCACAGTCGGAGGGTCAGTGCTGAGGAAGTGCTGCACTGTCAGGAGGGTCAGAGCTGAGGGAGTGCCGCACTGTCAGAGGGTCAGTGCTGAGGGAGTGCCGCACTGTCAGAAGGTCAGTGCTGAGGGAGTGCTGCACTGTCGGAGGGTGAGTGCTGAGGGAGTGCCGCACTGTCAGAGGTTCAGTGCTGAGGGAGTGCTGCACTGTCAGAGGGTGAATGCTGAGAGAATTCTGCATTGTCAGAGGGTCAGTGCTGAGGGAGTGCTGCACTGTCAGATGGTCAGTGCTGAGGGAGTGCTGCACTGTCAGAGGGTCAGTACTGACAGAGTGCCGCACTGTCGGAGGGTCAGTGCTGACGTAGTGCCGTATTGTCAGAGGGTCAGTGCTGCGGGAGTGCCGCACTGTCAGAGGGATAGTTCTGAGGGAGTGCCGCACTGTCAGAGGGACAGTGCTGAGGGAATGCCGCACTGTCGGAGGGTCACTTCGGAGGGAGTGCTGCACTGTCAGAGGGTCAGTGCTGAGGGAGTGCTGCACTGTCAGAGGGTCAGTGCTGAGGGAGTGCTGCACTGTCGGAGGGTGAGTGCTGAGGGAGTGCCGCACTGTCAGAGGTTCAGTGCTGAGGGAGTGCTGCACTGTCGGAGGGTCAGTGCTGAGGGAATGCTGCACTGTCAGAGGGTCAGTGCTGAGGGAGTGCTGCACTGTCGGAGGGTGAGTGCTGAGGGAGTGCCGCACTGTCAGAGGGACAGTGCTGAGGGAGTGCCGCACTGTCGGAGGGACAGTGCTGAGGGAGTGCCGCACTGTCAGAAGGTCAGTGCTGAGGGAGTGCTGCACTGTCGGAGGGTGAATGCTGAGAGAATTCTGCATTGTCAGAGGGTCAGTGCTGAGGGAGTGCTGCACTGTCGGAGGGACAGTGTTGAGGGAGTGCCGCACTGTCAGAAGGTCAGTGCTGAGTGAGTGCTGCACTGTCGGAGGGTGAGTGCTGAGGGAGTGCCGCACTGTCAGAGGGTCAGTGCTGAGGGAGTGCTGCACTGTCAGAGGGTCAGTGCTGAGGGAGTGCTGCACTATCGGAGGGTCAGTGCTGAGGGAGTGCCGCACTGTCAGAGAGTCAGTGATGAGGGAGTGGTGCACTGTCAGGGGGTCAGTGCTGAGGAAGTGCCGCACTGTCAGAGGGTCAGTGCTGAGGGAGTGCTGTACTGTTGGAGGGTGAGTGCTGAGGGAGTGCCGCACTGTCAGAGGTTCAGTGCTGAGGGAGTGCTGCACTGTCAGAGGGTCAGTGCTGAGGGAGTGCTGCACTATCGGAGGGTCAGTGCTGAGGGAGTGCCGCACTGTCAGAGGGTCAGTGCTGAGGGAGTGCTGCACTGTCAGAGGGTCCGTGCTGAGGGAGTGCTGCACTGTCAGAGGGTGAATGCTGAGAGAATTCTGCATTGTCAGAGGGTCAGTGCTGAGGGAGTGCCGCACTGTCAGAGGGATAGTTCTGAGGGAGTGCCGCACTGTCAGAGGGTCAGTGCTGAGGGAGTGCTGCACTGTCGGAGGGAGAGTGCTGAGGGAGTGCCGCACTGTCAGAGGTTCAGTGCTGAGGGAGTGCTGCACTGTCGGAGGGTGAGTGCTGAGGGAGTGCCGCACTGTCAGAGGTTCAGTGCTGAGGGAGTGCCGCACTGTCAGAGGGTCAGTGCTGAGGGAGTGCTGCACTGTCGGAGGGTCAGTGCTGAGGGAGTGCCGCACTGTCAGAGGTTCAGTGCTGAGGGAGTGCTGCACTGTCAGAGGGTCAGTGCTGAGGGAGTGCTGCACTGTCGGAGGGTCAGTGCTGAGGGAGTGCCGCACTGTCAGAGGGTCAGTGCTGAGGGAGTGCTGCACTGTCGGTGGGTCAGTGCTGAGGGAGTGGGCACTGTTGGAAGGTCAGTGCTGAGGGAGTGGGCACAGTCAGAGGGTCAGTGCTGAGGGAGTGGGCACTGTCAGAGGGTCAGTACTGAGGGAATGCTGCACTGTCAGAGGGTCAGTGCTGAGGGAATGCTGCACTGTCAGAGGGTCAGTGCTGAGGGAGTGCTGCACTGTCGGAGGGTCAATACTGAGGGAGTGCTGCACTGTCGGAGGGTCAGTACTGAGGGAGTGCCGCACTGTCAGACGGTCAGTGCTGAGGGAATGCTGCACTGTCAGAGGGTCAGTACTGACAGAGTGCCGCACTGTCGGAGGGTCAGTGCTGAGGGAGTGCTGCACTGTCAGATGGTCAGTGCTGAGGGAGTGCTGCACTGTCAGAGGGTCAGTACTGACAGAGTGCCGCACTGTCGGAGGGTCAGTGCTGACGTAGTGCCGTATTGTCAGAGGGTCAGTGCTGCGGGAGTGCCGCACTGTCAGAGGGATAGTTCTGAGGGAGTGCCGCACTGTCAGAGGGACAGTGCTGAGGGAATGCCGCACTGTCGGAGGGTCACTTCGGAGGGAGTGCTGCACTGTCAGAGGGTCAGTGCTGAGGGAGTGCTGCACTGTCAGAGGGTCAGTGCTGAGGGAGTGCTGCACTGTCGGAGGGTGAGTGCTGAGGGAGTGCCGCACTGTGAGAGGTTCAGTGCTGAGGGAGTGCTGCACTGTCGGAGGGTCAGTGCTGAGGGAATGCTGCACTGTCAGAGGGTCAGTGCTGAGGGAGTGCTGCACTGTCGGTGGGTCAGTGCTGAGGGAGTGGGCACTGTCAGAGGGTCAGTGCTGAGGGAGTGGACACTGTTGGAAGGTCAGTGCTGAGGGAGTGGGCACAGTCGTAGGGTCAGTACTGAGGGGGTGCAGCCCTGTCAGAGGGTCAGTGTTGAGAGAGTGCTGCACTGTTATGAGGGTCAGTGCTGAGGGAGTGCTGCACTGTCGGAGGGTGAATGCTGAGAGAATTCTGCATTGTCAGAGGGTCAGTGCTGAGGGAGTGCTGCACTGTCGGAGGGTCATTGCTGAGGGAGTGCCGCACTGTCAGAGGGTCAGTGCTGAGGGAGTGCTGCACTGTCGGAGGGTCAGTACTGAGGGAGTGCCGCACTGTCGCAGGTTCAGTGCTGAGGGAGTGCCGCACTGTCAGTGGGTCAGTGCTGAGGGAGTGCCGCACTGTCAGAGGGTCAGTGCTGAGGGAGTGCTGCACTCTCAGAAGGTCAGTGCTGAGGGAATGGGCACTGTTAGAGGGACAGTGCTGAGGGAGTGCCGCACTGTCAGAGGGTCAGTGCTGAGGGAGTGCTGCACTGTCAGAGTGTCAGTACAGACAGAGTGCCGCACTGTCGGAGGGTCAGTGCTGAGGGAGTGCTGCACTGTCAGAGGGTCAGTGCTGAGGGAGTGCTGCACTGTCAGAGGGTCAGTGCTGAGGGAGTGCTGCACTGTCAGAGGGTCAGTGCTGAGGGAGTGCCGCACTGTCGGAGGGTCAGTGCTGACGTAGTGCCGTATTGTCAGAGGGTCAGTGCTGCGGGAGTGCCGCACTGTCAGAGGGATAGTTCTGAGGGAGTGCCGCACTGCCAGATGGACAGTGCTGAGGGAATGCCGCACTGTCGGAGGGTCACTTCGGAGGGAGTGCTGCACTGTCAGAGGGTCAGTGCTGATGGAGTGCCGAACTGTCAGAGGGTCAGTGCTGAGGGAGTGCTGCACTGTCAGAGGGTCAGTACTGACAGAGTGCCGCAATGTCGGAGGGTCAGTGCTGACGTAGTGCCGTATTGTCAGAGGGTCAGTGCTGAGGGAGTGCTGCACTGTCGGAGGGTCAGTGCTGAGGGAATGCTGCACTGTCAGAGGGTCAGTGCTGAGGGAGTGCTGCACTGTCGGTGGATCAGTGCAGAGGGTGTGGGCACTGACAGAGGGTCAGTGCTGAGGGAGTGGGCACTGTTGGAAGGTCAGTGCTGAGGGAGTGGGCACAGTCGGAGGGTCAGTACTGAGGGGGTGCAGCTCTGTCAGAGGGTCAGTGCTGAGGGAGTGCTGCACTGTCGGAGGGTCAGTGCTGAGGGAGTGCTGCACTGTCGGAGGGTAGTACTGAGGGAGTGCCGCACTGTCGGAGGTTCAGTGCTGAGGGAGTGCCGCACTGTCAGTGGGTCAGTGCTGAGGGAGTGCCGCACTATCAGTGGGTCAGTGCTGAGGGAGTGCCGCACTGTCGGAGGGTCAGTGCTGAGGGAGTGCTGCACTGTCAGAAGGTCAGTGCTGAGGGAGTGCCACACTGTCAGAGGGTCAGTGCTGATGGAGTGCCGAACTGTCAGAGGGTCAGTGCTGAGGGAGTGCTGCACTGTCAGAGGGTCAGTACTGACAGAGTGCAGCAATGTCGGAGGGTCAGTGCTGACGTAGTGCCGTATTGTCAGAGGGTCAGTGCTGAGGGAGTGCCGCACTGTCAGAGGGATAGTTCTGAGGGAGTGCCGCACTGTCAGAGGGACAGTGCTGAGGGAGTGCTGCACTGTTAGAGGGTCAGTGCTGCGGGAGTGCTGCACGGTCAGAGGGTCAGTGCTGAGGAGGTGCCGCACTGTCAGAGGGTCAGTGCTGAGGGAGTGCCGCACTGTCGAAGGGTCAGTGCTGAGGGAGTGCTGCACTGTCGGAGGGTCATTGCTGAGGGAGTGCCGCACTGTCAGAGGGTCAATGCTGAGGGAATGGGCACTGTCAGAGGGACACTGATGGCGGAGTGCCGCACTGTCAGAGGGTCAGTGCTGAGGGAGTGCCGCATTGTCAGAGGAACAGTGCTGAGGGAGTGCCGCACTGTCAGAGGGATAGTTCTGAGGGAGTGCCGCACTGTCAGAGGGACAGTGCTGAGGGAATGCCGCACTGTCGGAGGGTCACTTCGGAGGGAGTGCTGCACTGTCAGAGGGTCAGTGCTTAGGGTGTGCTGCACTGACAGAGGGTCAGTGCTGAGGGAGTGCTGCACTGTCAGAGGGTCAGTACTGAGGGAGTGCCCCAGTGTCAGGGGGTCAGTACTGAGGGAGTGCCGCACTGTCAGAGGGTCACTACTGAAGGAGTGCCCCAGTGTCAGGGGGTCAGTACTGAGGGAGTGCCGCACTGTCAGAGGGTCACTACTGAAGGAGTGCCACACTGTCAGAGGGTCAGTGCTGAGGGAGTGCCGCACTGTCAGAGGTTCAGTACTGAGGGAGTGCCGCACTGTCGCAGGGTCAGTGCTGAGGGAGTGCCGCACTGTCGGAGGGTCAGTGCTGAGGGAGTGCCGCACTGTCAGAGGGTCCATACTGAGGGAATGCCACACTGTCAGAGGGTCAGTGCTGATGGAGTGCCGCACTGTCAGAGGGTCAGTACTGAGGGAGTGCCGCACTGTCAGAGGGTCAGTGCTGAGGGAGTGCCGCACTGTCAGAGGGTCAGTGCTGAGGGAGTGCCGCACTGTCAGAGGGTCAGTACTGAGGGAGTGCTGCACTGTCAGAGGGTCAGTGCTGAGGCAGTGCCCCACTGTCAGAGGGTCAGTACTGAGGGAGTGCCGCACGGTCAGAGGGTCAGTACTGAGGGAATGCCACACTGTCAGAGGGTCAGTGCTGATGGAGTGCCGAACTGTCAGAGGGTCAGAGCTAAGGGAGTGCCGCACTGTCAGAGGGTCAGTCCTGAGGGAGTGCTGCACTGTCAGAGGGTCAGTACTGATGGAGTGCCGAACTGTCAGACGGACAGTGTTGAGGGAGTGCTGCACTGTCGGAGGGTCAGTACTGAGGGAGTGCCGCACTGTCGGAGGTTCAGTGCTGAGGGAGTGCCGCACTGTCAGAGGGTCAGTACTGAGGGAGTGCCGCACTGTCGCAGGGTCAGTGCTGAGGGAGTGCCCCACTGTCGGAGAGTCAGTGCTGAGGGAGTGCCGCACTGTCAGAGCGTCAGTACTGAGGGAGTGCCGCACTGTCAGAGGGTCAGTGCTGATGGAGTGCTGCACTGTCAGAGGGTCAGGACTGAGGGAGTGCCGCACTGTCAGAGGGTCAGGACTGAGGGAGTGCGGCACTGTCAGAGGGTCAGTACTGAGGGAGTGCCGCACTGTCAGACGGTCAGGACTGAGGGAGTGCCGCAATGTCAGAGGGAGAGTGCTCAGGGATGCTGCACAGTCGGAGGGTCAGTGCTGAGGAAGTGCTGCACTGTCAGGAGGGTCAGAGCTGAGGGAGTGCTGCACTGTCAGAGGGTCAGTGCTGAGGGAGTGCCGCACTGTCAGAAGGTCAGTGCTGAGGGAGTGCTGCACTGTCGGAGGGTGAGTGCTGAGGGAGTGCCGCACTGTCAGAGGTTCAGTGCTGAGGGAGTGCTGCACTGTCAGAGGGTGAATGCTGAGAGAATTCTGCATTGTCAGAGGGTCAGTGCTGAGGGAGTGCTGCACTGTCGGAGGGTGAATGCTGAGAGAATTCTGCATTGTCAGAGGGTCAGTGCTGAGGGAGTGCTGCACTGTCGGAGGGACAGTGTTGAGGGAGTGCCGAACTGTCAGAAGGTCAGTGCTGAGGGAGTGCTGCACTGTCGGAGGGTGAATGCTGAGAGAATTCTGCATTGTCAGAGGGTCAGTGCTGAGGGAGTGCTGCACTGTCGGAGGGACAGTGTTGAGGGAGTGCCGCACTGTCAGAAGGTCAGTGCTGAGTGAGTGCTGCACTGTCGGAGGGTGAGTGCTGAGGGAGTGCCGCACTGTCAGAGGTTCAGTGCTGAGGGAGTGCTGCACTGTCAGAGGGTCAGTGCTGAGGGAGTGCTGCACTATCGGAGGGTCAGTGCTGAGGGAGTGCCGCACTGTCAGAGAGTCAGTGATGAGGGAGTGGTGCACTGTCAGAGGGTCAGTGCTGAGGAAGTGCTGCACTGTCAGGAGGGTCAGAGCTGAGAGAGTGCCGCACTGTCAGAGGGTCAGTGCTGAGGGAGTGCTGCACTGTCAGAGGGTCAGTGCTGAGGGAGTGCTGCACTATCGGAGGGTCAGTGCTGAGGGAGTGCCGCACTGTCAGAGGGTCAGTGCTGAGGGAGTGCTGCACTGTCAGAGGGTCAGTGCTGAGGGAGTGCTGCACTGTCAGAGGGTGAATGCTGAGAGAATTCTGCATTGTCAGAGGGTCAGTGCTGAGGGAGTGCCGCACTGTCAGAGGGATAGTTCTGAGGGAGTGCCGCACTGTCAGAGGGTCAGTGCTGAGGGAGTGCTGCACTGTCGGAGGGAGAGTGCTGAGGGAGTGCCGCACTGTCAGAGGTTCAGTGCTGAGGGAGTGCTGCACTGTCGGAGGGTGAGTGCTGAGGGAGTGCCGCACTGTCAGAGGTTCAGTGCTGAGGGAGTGCTGCACTGTCGGTGGGTCAGTGCTGAGGGAGTGGGCACTGTCAGAGGGTCAGTGCTGAGGGAGTGGGCACTGTTGGAAGGTCAGTGCTGAGGGAGTGGGCACAGTCGGAGGGTCAGTACTGAGGGGGTGCAGCTCTGTCAGAGGGTCAGTGTTGAGAGAGTGCTGCACTGTCATGAGGGTCAGTGCTAAGGGAGTGCTGCACTGTCGGAGGGTGAATGCTGAGAGAATTCTGCATTGTCAGAGGGTCAGTGCTGAGGGAGTGCTGCACTGTCGGAGGGTCAGTGCTGAGGGAGTGCCGCACTGTCAGAGGTTCAGTGCTGAGGGAGTGCTGCACTGTCAGAGGGTCAGTGCTGAGGGAGTGCTGCACTGTCGGAGGGTCAGTGCTGAGGGAGTGCCGCACTGTCAGAGGGTCAGTGCTGAGGGAGTGCTGCACTGTCGGTGGGTCAGTGCTGAGGGAGTGGGCACTGTTGGAAGGTCAGTGCTGAGGGAGTGGGCACAGTCAGAGGGTCAGTCCTGAGGGAGTGGGCACTGTCAGAGGGTCAGCACTGAGGGAATGCTGCACTGTCAGAGGGTCAGTGCTGAGGGAATGCTGCACTGTCAGAGGGTCAGTGCTGAGGGAGTGCTGCACTGTCGGAGGGTCAATACTGAGGGAGTGCTGCACTGTCGGAGGGTCAGTACTGAGGGAGTGCCGCACTGTCAGACGGTCAGTGCTGAGGGAGTGCTGCACTGTCGGAGGGTCATTGCTGAGGGAGTGCCGCACTGTCAGAGGGTCAGTGCTGAGGGAGTGCTGCACTGTCGGAGGGTCAGTACTGAGGGAGTGCCGCACTGTCGGAGGTTCAGTGCTGAGGGAGTGCCGCACTGTCAGTGGGTCAGTGCTGAGGGAGTGCCGCACTGTCAGAGGGTCAGTGCTGAGGGAGTGCTGCACTCTCAGAAGGTCAGTGCTGAGGGAATGGGCACTGTTAGAGGGACAGTGCTGAGGGAGTGCCGCACTGTCAGAGGGTCAGTGCTGAGGGAGTGCTGCACTGTCAGAGGGTCAGTACTGACAGAGTGCCGCACTGTCGGAGGGTCAGTGCTGAGGGAGTGCTGCACTGTCAGAGGGTCAGTGCTGAGGGAGTGCTGCACTGTCAGAGGGTCAGTACTGACAGAGTGCCGCACTGTCGCAGGGTCAGTGCTGACGTAGTGCCGTATTGTCAGAGGGTCAGTGCTGCGGGAGTGCCGCACTGTCAGAGGGATAGTACTGAGGGAGTGCCGCACTGTCAGAGGGACAGTGCTGAGGGAATGCCGCACTGTCGGAGGGTCACTTCGGAGGGAGTGCTGCACTGTCAGAGGGTCAGTGCTGAGGGAGTGCTGCACTGTCAGAGGGTCAGTGCTGAGGGAGTGCTGCACTGTCGGAGGGTGAGTGCTGAGGGAGTGCCGCACTGTGAGAGGTTCAGTGCTGAGGGAGTGCTGCACTGTCGGAGGGTCAGTGCTGAGGGAATGCTGCACTGTCAGAGGGTCAGTGCTGAGGGAGTGCTGCACTGTCGGTGGGTCAGTGCTGAGGGAGTGGGCACTGTCAGAGGGTCAGTGCTGAGGGAGTGGACACTGTTGGAAGGTCAGTGCTGAGGGAGTGGGCACAGTCGTAGGGTCAGTACTGAGGGGGTGCAGCTCTGTCAGAGGGTCAGTGTTGAGAGAGTGCTGCACTGTTATGAGGGTCAGTGCGGAGGGAGTGCTGCACTGTCGGAGGGTGAATGCTGAGAGAATTCTGCATTGTCAGAGGTTCAGTGCTGAGGGAGTGCTGCACTGTCGGAGGGTCATTGCTGAGGGAGTGCCGCACTGTCAGAGGGTCAGTGCTGAGGGAGTGCTGCACTGTCGGAGGGTCAGTACTGAGGGAGTGCCGCACTGTCGCAGGTTCAGTGCTGAGGGAGTGCCGCACTGTCAGTGGGTCAGTGCTGAGGGAGTGCCGCACTGTCAGAGGGTCAGTGCTGAGGGAGTGCTGCACTCTCAGAAGGTCAGTGCTGAGGGAATGGGCACTGTTAGAGGGACAGTGCTGAGGGAGTGACGCACTGTCAGAGGGTCAGTGCTGAGGGAGTGCTGCACTGTCAGAGTGTCAGTACAGACAGAGTGCTGCACTGTCGGAGGATCAGTGCTGAGGGAGTGCTGCACTGTCAGAGGGTCAGTGCTGAGGGAGTGCTGCACTGTCAGAGGGTCAGTACTGACAGAGTGCCGTATTGTCAGAGGGTCAGTGCTGCGGGAGTGCCGCACTGTCAGAGGGATTGTTCTGAGGGAGTGCCGCACTGCCAGATGGACAGTGCTGAGGGAATGCCGCACTGTCGGAGGGTCACTTCGGAGGGAGTGCTGCACTGTCAGAGGGTCAGTACTGAGGGAGTGCCGCACTGTCGCAGGGTCAGTGCTGAGGGAGTGCCCCACTGTCGGAGGGTCAGTGCTGAGGGAGTGCCGCACTGTCAGAGCGTCAGTACTGAGGGAGTGCCGCACTGTCAGAGGGTCAGTGCTGATGGAGTGCTGCACTGTCAGAGGGTCAGGACTGAGGGAGTGCCGCACTGTCAGAGGGTCAGGACTGAGGGAGTGCGGCACTGTCAGAGGGTCAGTACTGAGGGAGTGCCGCACTGTCAGACGGTCAGGACTGAGGGAGTGCCGCAATGTCAGAGGGAGAGTGCTCAGGGATGCTGCACAGTCGGAGGGTCAGTGCTGATGAAGTGCTGCACTGTCAGGAGGGTCAGAGCTGAGGGAGTGCCGCACTGTCAGAGGGTCAGTGCTGAGGGAGTGCCGCACTGTCAGAAGGTCAGTGCTGAGGGAGTGCTACACTGTCGGAGGGTGAGTGCTGAGGGAGTGCCGCACTGTCAGAGGTTCAGTACTGAGGGAGTGCTGCACTGTCAGAGGGTCCGTGCTAAGGGAGTGCTGCACTGTCAGAGGGTGAATGCTGAGAGAATTCTGCATTGTCAGAGGGTCAGTGCTGAGGGAGTGCTGCACTGTCGGAGGGACAGTGCTGAGGGAGTGCCGCACTGTCAGAAGGTCAGTGCTGAGGGAGTGCTGCACTGTCGGAGGGTGAATGCTGAGAGAATTCTGCATTGTCAGAGGGTCAGTGCTGAGGGAGTGCTGCACTGTCGGAGGGACAGTGTTGAGGGAGTGCCGCACTGTCAGAAGGTCAGTGCTGAGGGAGTGCTGCACTGTCGGAGGGTCAGTGCTGAGGGAGTGCCGCACTGTCAGAGAGTCAGTGATGAGGGAGTGGTGCACTGTCAGAGGGTCAGTGCTGAGGAAGTGCTGCACTGTCAGGAGGGTCAGAGCTGAGAGAGTGCCGCACTGTCAGAGGGTCAGTACTGAGGGAGTGCAGCACTGTCAGGAGGGTCAGAGCTGAGAGAGTGCCGCACTGTCAGAGGGTCAGTGCTGAGGGAGTGCTGCACTGTCGGAGGGTGAGTGCTGAGGGAGTGCCGCACTGTCAGAGGTTCAGTGCTGAGGGAGTGCTGCACTGTCAGAGGGTCAGTGCTGAGGGAGTGCTGCACTATCGGAGGGTCAGTGCTGAGGGAGTGCCGCACTGTCAGAGGGTCAGTGCTGAGGGAGTGCTGCACTGTCAGAGGGTCCGTGCTGAGGGAGTGCTGCACTGTCAGAGGGTGAATGCTGAGAGAATTCTGCATTGTCAGAGGGTCAGTGCTGAGGGAGTGCCGCACTGTCAGAGGGATAGTTCTGAGGGAGTGCCGCACTGTCAGAGGGTCAGTGCTGAGGGAGTGCTGCACTGTCGGAGGGAGAGTGCTGAGGGAGTGCCGCACTGTCAGAGGTTCAGTGCTGAGGGAGTGCTGCACTGTCGGAGGGTGAGTGCTGAGGGAGTGCCGCACTGTCAGAGGTTCAGTGCTGAGGGAGTGCTGCACTGTCAGAGGGTCAGTGCTGAGGGAGTGCTGCACTGTCGGAGGGTCAGTGCTGAGGGAATGCTGCACTGTCATGAGGGTCAGTGCTAAGGGAGTGCTGCACTGTCGGAGGGTGAATGCTGAGAGAATTCTGCATTGTCAGAGGGTCAGTGCTGAGGGAGTGCTGCACTGTCGGAGGGTCAGTGCTGAGGGAGTGCCGCACTGTCAGAGGGTCAGTGCTGAGGGAGTGCTGCACTGTCGGAGGGTCAGTGCTGAGGGAGTGCCGCACTGTCAGAGGGTCAGTGCTGAGGGAGTGCTGCACTGTCGGTGGGTCAGTGCTGAGTGAGTGGGCACTGTTGGAAGGTCAGTGCTGAGGGAGTGGGCACAGTCAGAGGGTCAGTCCTGAGGGAGTGGGCACTGTCAGAGGGTCAGCACTGAGGGAATGCTGCACTGTCAGAGGGTCAGTGCTGAGGGAATGCTGCACTGTCAGAGGGTCAGTGCTGAGGGAGTGCTGCACTGTCGGAGGGTCAATACTGAGGGAGTGCTGCACTGTCGGAGGGTCAGTACTGAGGGAGTGCCGCACTGTCAGACGGTCAGTGCTGAGGGAGTGCTGCACTGTCGGTGGGTCAGTGCTGAGGGAGTGGGCACTGTTGGAAGGTCAGTGCTGAGGGAGTGGGCACAGTCAGAGGGTCAGTCCTGAGGGAGTGGGCACTGTCAGAGGGTCAGTGCTGAGGGAATGCTGCACTGTCAGAGGGTCAGTGCTGAGGGAGTGCTGCACTGTCGGAGGGTCAATACTGAGGGAGTGCTGCACTGTCGGAGGGTCAGTACTGAGGGAGTGCCGCACTGTCAGACGGTCAGTGCTGAGGGAGTGCTGCACTGTCGGAGGGTCAATACTGAGGGAGTGCTGCACTGTCGGAGGGTCAGTACTGAGGGAGTGCCGCACTGTCAGAGGGTCAGTGCTGAGGGAGTGCTGCACTGTCGGAGGGTCAGTACTGAGGGAGTGCCGCACTGTCGGAGGTTCAATGCTGAGGGAGTGCCGCACTGTCAGTGGGTCAGTGCTGAGGGAGTGCCGCACTGTCAGAGGGTCAGTGCTGAGGGAGTGCTGCACTGTCAGAAGGTCAGTGCCGAGGGAATGGGCACTGTTAGAGGGACAGTGCTGAGGGCGTGCCGCACTGTCAGAGGGGCAGTGCTGAGGGAGTGCTGCACTGTCAGAGGGTCAGTACTGACAGAGTGCCGCACTGTCGGAGGGTCAGTGCTGAGGGAGTGCTGCACTGTCAGAGGGTCAGTGCTGAGGGAGTGCTGCACTGTCAGAGGGTCAGTACTGACAGAGTGCCGCACTGTCAGAGGGTCAGTGCTGAGGGAGTGCTGCACTGTCAGAGGGTCAGTACTGACAGAGTGCCGCACTGTCGCAGGGTCAGTGCTGACGTAGTGCCGTATTGTCAGAGGGTCAGTGCTGCGGGAGTGCCGCACTGTCAGAGGGATAGTTCTGAGGGAGTGCCGCACTGTCAGAGGGACAGTGCTGAGGGAATGCCGCACTGTCGGAGGGTCACTTCGGAGGGAGTGCTGCACTGTCAGAGGGTCAGTGCTGAGGGAGTGCTGCACTGTCAGAGGGTCAGTGCTGAGGGAGTGCTGCACTGTCGGAGGGTGAGTGCTGAGGGAGTGCCGCACTGTGAGAGGTTCAGTGCTGAGGCAGTGCTGCACTGTCGGAGGGTCAGTGCTGAGGGAATGCTGCACTGTCAGAGGGTCAGTGCTGAGGGAGTGCTGCACTGTCGGTGGGTCAGTGCTGAGGGAGTGGGCACTGTCAGAGGGTCAGTGCTGAGGGAGTGGACACTGTTGGAAGGTCAGTGCTGAGGGAGTGGGCACAGTCGTAGGGTCAGTACTGAGGGGGTGCAGCTCTGTCAGAGGGTCAGTGTTGAGAGAGTGCTGCACTGTTATGAGGGTCAGTGCTGAGGGAGTGCTGCACTGTCGGAGGGTGAATGCTGAGAGAATTCTGCATTGTCAGAGGGTCAGTGCTGAGGGAGTGCCGCACTGTCGGAGGGTCATTGCTGAGGGAGTGCCGCACTGTCAGAGGGTCAGTGCTGAGGGAGTGCTGCACTGTCGGAGGGTCAGTACTGAGGGAGTGCCGCACTGTCGCAGGTTCAGTGCTGAGGGAGTGCCGCACTGTCAGTGGGTCAGTGCTGAGGGAGTGCCGCACTGTCAGTGGGTCAGTGCTGAGGGAGTGCCGCACTGTCAGAGGGTCAGTGCTGAGGGAGTGCTGCACTGTCGGTGGGTCAGTGCTGAGGGAGTGGGCACTGTCAGAGGGTCAGTGCTGAGGGAGTGGGCACTGTTGGAAGGTCAGTGCTGAGGGAGTGGGCACAGTCGGAGGGTCAGTACTGAGGGGGTGCAGCTCTGTCAGAGGGTCAGTGTTGAGAGAGTGCTGCACTGTCATGAGGGTCAGTGCTAAGGGAGTGCTGCACTGTCGGAGGGTGAATGCTGAGAGAATTCTGCATTGTCAGAGGGTCAGTGCTGAGGGAGTGCTGCACTGTCGGAGGGTCAGTGCTGAGGGAGTGCCGCACTGTCAGAGGTTCAGTGCTGAGGGAGTGCTGCACTGTCAGAGGGTCAGTGCTGAGGGAGTGCTGCACTGTCGGAGGGTCAGTGCTGAGGGAGTGCCGCACTGTCAGAGGGTCAGTGCTGAGGGAGTGCTGCACTGTCGGTGGGTCAGTGCTGAGGGAGTGGGCACTGTTGGAAGGTCAGTGCTGAGGGAGTGGGCACAGTCAGAGGGTCAGTCCTGAGGGAGTGGGCACTGTCAGAGGGTCAGCACTGAGGGAATGCTGCACTGTCAGAGTGTCAGTGCTGAGGGAATGCTGCACTGTCAGAGGGTCAGTGCTGAGGGAGTGCTGCACTGTCGGAGGGTCAATACTGAGGGAGTGCTGCACTGTCGGAGGGTCAGTACTGAGGGAGTGCCGCACTGTCAGACGGTCAGTGCTGAGGGAGTGCTGCACTGTCGGAGGGTCATTGCTGAGGGAGTGCTGCACTGTCGGAGGGTCAGTACTGAGGGAGTGCCGCACTGTCGGAGGTTCAGTGCTGAGGGAGTGCTGCACTGTCAGTGGGTCAGTGCTGAGGGAGTGCCGCACTGTCAGAGGGTCAGTGCTGAGGGAGTGCTGCACTGTCAGAAGGTCAGTGCTGAGGGAATGGGCACTGTTAGAGGGACAGTGCTGAGGGAGTGCCGCACTGTCAGAGGGTCAGTGCTGAGGGAGTGCTGCACTGTCAGAGGGTCAGTACTGACAGAGTGCCGCACTGTCGGAGGGTCAGTGCTGAGGGAGTGCTGCACTGTCAGAGGGTCAGTGCTGAGGGAGTGCTGCACTGTCAGAGGGTCAGTACTGACAGAGTGCCGCACTGTCGCAGGGTCAGTGCTGACGTAGTGCCGTATTGTCAGAGGGTCAGTGCTGCGGGAGTGCCGCACTGTCAGAGGGATAGTTCTGAGGGAGTGCCGCACTGTCAGAGGGACAGTGCTGAGGGAATGCCGCACTGTCGGAGGGTCACTTCGGAGGGAGTGCTGCACTGTCAGAGGGTCAGTGCTGAGGGAGTGCTGCACTGTCAGAGGGTCAGTGCTGAGGGAGTGCTGCACTGTCGGAGGGTGAGTGCTGAGGGAGTGCCGCACTGTGAGAGGTTCAGTGCTGAGGGAGTGCTGCACTGTCGGAGGGTCAGTGCTGAGGGAATGCTGCACTGTCAGAGGGTCAGTGCTGAGGGAGTGCTGCACTGTTGGTTGTTCAGTGCTGAGGGAGTGGGCACTGTCAGAGGGTCAGTGCTGAGGGAGTGGACACTGTTGGAAGGTCAGTGCTGAGGGAGTGGGCACAGTCGTAGGGTCAGTACTGAGGGGGTGCAGCGCTGTCAGAGGGTCAGTGTTGAGAGAGTGCTGCACTGTTATGAGGGTCAGTGCTGAGGGAGTGCTGCACTGTCGGAGGGTGAATGCTGAGAGAATTCTGCATTGTCAGAGGGTCAGTGCTGAGGGAGTGCTGCACTGTCGGAGGGTCATTGCTGAGGGAGTGCCGCACTGTCAGAGGGTCAGTGCTGAGGGAGTGCTGCACTGTCGGAGGGTCAGTACTGAGGGAGTGCCGCACTGTCGCAGGTTCAGTGCTGAGGGAGTGCCGCACTGTCAGTGGGTCAGTGCTGAGGGAGTGCCGCACTGTCAGAGGGTCAGTGCTGAGGGAGTGCTGCACTCTCAGAAGGTCAGTGCTGAGGGAATGGGCACTGTTAGAGGGACAGTGCTGAGGGAGTGCCGCACTGTCAGAGGGTCAGTGCTGAGGGAGTGCTGCAATGTCAGAGTGTCAGTACAGACAGAGTGCCGCACTGTCGGAGGGTCAGTGCTGAGGGAGTGCTGCACTGTCAGAGGGTCAGTGCTGAGGGAGTGCTGCACTGTCAGATGGTCAGTACTGACAGAGTGCCGCACTGTCGGAGGGTCAGTGCTGACGTAGTGCAGTATTGTCAGAGGGTCAGTGCTGCGGGAGTGCCGCACTGTCAGAGGGATAGTTCTGAGGGAGTGCCGCACTGCCAGATGGACAGTGCTGAGGGAATGCCGCACTGTCGGAGGGTCACTTCGGAGGGAGTGCTGCACTGTCAGAGGGTCAGTGCTGAGGGAGTGCTGCACTGTCAGAGGGTCAGTGCTGAGGGAGTGCTGCACTGTCAGAGGGTCAGTACTGACAGAGTGCCGCAATGTCGGAGGGTCAGTGCTGACGTAGTGCCGTATTGTCAGAGGGTCAGTGCTGAGGGAGTGCCGCACTGTCAGAGGGATAGTTCTGAGGGAGTGCCGCACTGTCAGAGGGACAGTGCTGAGGGAGTGCTGCACTGTCGGAGGGTCAGTGCTGAGGGAATGCTGCACTGTCAGAGGGTCAGTGCTGAGGGAGTGCTGCACTGTCGGTGGGTCAGTGCTGAGGGTGTGGGCACTGTCAGAGGGTCAGTGCTGAGGGAGTGGGCACTGTTGGAAGGTCAGTGCTGAGGGAGTGGGCACAGTCGGAGGGTCAGTACTGAGGGGGTGCAGCTCTGTCAGAGGGTCAGTGCTGAGGGAGTGCTGCACTGTCGGAGGGTCAGTGCTGAGGGAGTGCTGCACTGTCGGAGGGTAGTACTGAGGGAGTGCCGCACTGTCGGAGGTTCAGTGCTGAGGGAGTGCCGCACTGTCAGTGGGTCAGTGCTGAGGGAGTGCCGCACTGTCGGAGGGTCAGTGCTGAGGGAGTGCTGCACTGTCAGAAGGTCAGTGCTGAGGGAGTGCCACACTGTCAGAGGGTCAGTGCTGATGGAGTGCCGAACTGTCAGAGGGTCAGTGCTGAGGGAGTGCTGCACTGTCAGAGGGTCAGTACTGACAGAGTGCCGCAATGTCGGAGGGTCAGTGCTGACGTCGTGCCGTAATGTCAGAGGGTCAGTGCTGAGGGAGTGCCGCACTGTCAGAGGGATAGTTCTGAGGGAGTGCCGCACTGTCAGAGGGACAGTGCTGAGGGAGTGCTGCACTGTTAGAGGGTCAGTGCTGCGGGAGTGCTGCACGGTCAGAGGGTCAGTGCTGAGGAGGTGCCGCACTGTCAGAGGGTCAGTGCTGAGGGAGTGCCGCACTGTCGGAGGGTCAGTGCTGAGGGAGTGCTGCACTGTCGGAGGGTCATTGCTGAGGGAGTGCCGCACTGTCAGAGGGTCAGTGCTGAGGGAGTGCTGCACTGTCGGAGGGTCATTGCTGAGGGAGTGCCGCACTGTCAGAGGGTCAATGCTGAGGGAGTGCTGCACTGTCAGAGGATCAGTCCTGAGGGAATGGGCACTGTCAGAGGGTCAGTGCTGAGGGAATGGGCACTGTCAGAGGGACACTGATGGCGGAGTGCCGCACTGTCAGAGGGTCAGTGCTGAGGGAGTGCCGCATTGTCAGAGGAACAGTGCTGAGGGAGTGCCGCACTGTCAGAGGGATAGTTCTGAGGGAGTGCCGCACTGTCAGAGGGACAGTGCTGAGGGAATGCCGCACTGTCGGAGGGTCACTTCGGAGGGAGTGCTGCACTGTCAGAGGGTCAGTGCTTAGGGTGTGCTGCACTGACAGAGGGTCAGTGCTGAGGGAGTGCTGCACTGTCAGAGGGTCAGTACTGAGGGAGTGCCCCAGTGTCAGGGGGTCATTACTGAGGGAGTGCCGCACTGTCAGAGGGTCACTACTGAAGGAGTGCCGCACTGTCAGAGGGTCAGTACTGAGGGAGTGCCGCACTGTCGGAGGGTCAGTGCTGATGGAGTGCCGAACTGTCTGAGCTCAGTGCTGAGGGAGTGCCACACTGTCAGAGGGTCAGTGCTGAGGGAGTGCCGCACTGTCAGAGGTTCAGTACTGAGGGAGTGCCGCACTGTCGCAGGGTCAGTGCTGAGGGAGTGCCGCACTGTCGGAGGGTCAGTGCTGAGGGAGTGCCGCACTGTCAGAGGGTCCATACTGAGGGAATGCCACACTGTCAGAGGGTCAGTGCTGATGGAGTGCCGCACTGTCAGAGGGTCAGTACTGAGGGAGTGCCGCACTGTCAGAGGGTCCATACTGAGGGAATGCCACACTGTCGGAGGGTCAGTGCTGAGGGAGTGCCGCACTGTCAGAGGGTCCATACTGAGGGAATGCCACACTGTCAGAGGGTCAGTGCTGAGGGAGTGCCGCACTGTCAGAGGGTCAGTGCTGAGGGAGTGCCGCACTGTCAGAGGGTCAGTACTGAGGGAGTGCCGCACTGTCAGAGGGTCAGTGCTGAGGGAGTACTGCACTGTCGGAGGGTCAGTGCTGAGGGAGTGCCGCACTGTCAGAGGGGCAGTGCTGAGGGAGTGCTGCACTGTCAGAGGGTCAGTGCTGAGGGAGTGCCGCACTGTCAGAGGGTCAGTGCTGAGGGAGTGCCGCACTGTCAGAGGGTCAGTACTGAGGGAATGCCACACTGTCAGAGGGTCAGTGCTGATGGAGTGCCGAACTGTCAGAGGGTCAGAGCTAAGGGAGTGCCGCACTGTCAGAGGGTCAGTCCTGAGGGAGTGCTGCACTGTCAGAGGGTCAGTACTGAGGGAGTGCCGCACTGTCAGAGGGTCAGTGCTGAGGGAGTGCCGAACTGTCAGACGGACAGTGTTGAGGGAGTGCTGCACTGTCGGAGGGTCAGTACTGAGGGAGTGCCGCACTGTCGGAGGTTCAGTGCTGAGGGAGTGCCGCACTGTCAGAGGGTCAGTACTGAGGGAGTGCCGCACTGTCGCAGGGTCAGTGCTGAGGGAGTGCCCCACTGTCGGAGGGTCAGTGCTGAGGGAGTGCCGCACTGTCAGAGCGTCAGTACTGAGGGAGTGCCGCACTGTCAGAGGGTCAGTGCTGATGGAGTGCTGCACTGTCAGAGGGTCAGTACTGAGGGAGTGCCCCACTGTCAGAGGGTCAGTACTGAGGGAGTGCCACACTGTCAGAGTGTCAGTGCTGAGGGAGTGCAGCACTGTCAGAGGGTCAGTACTGAGGTAGTGCCGCACTGTTGGAGGGTCAGTGCTGATGGAGGGCCGCACTGTCGCAGGGTCAGTGCTGAGGGAGTGCCGCACTGTCGGAGGCTCAGTGCTGAGGGAGTGCCGCACTGTCAGAGGGTCAGTACTGAGGGAGTGCTGCACTGTCAGAGGGTCAGTACTGAGGGAGTGCCCCACTGTCAGAGGGTCAGTACTGAGGGAGTGCCGCACTGTCAGAGGATCAGTACTGAGGGAGTGCCGCACTGTCGCAGGGTCAGTGCTGAGGGAGTGCCGCACTGTCGGAGGGTCAGTGCTGAGGGAGTGCCGCAATGTCAGAGCGTCAGGACTGAGGGAGTGCCGCACTGTCGTAGGGTCAGTGCTGAGGGAGTGCCGCACTGTCAGAGGGTCAGTCCTGAGGGAGTGCTGCACTGTCAGAGGGTCAGTGCTGACGGAGTGCTGCACTGTCGGATTGTCAGTGCTGAGGGAGTGCTGCACTGTCGGAGGGTCAGTACTGAGGGAGTGTCGCACTATCGGAGGTTCAGTGCTGAGGGAGTGCCGCACTGTCAGTGGGTCAGTGCTGAGGGAGTGCCGCACTGTTGGAGGGTCAGTGCTGAGGGAGTGCCGCACTGTCAGAGGGTCAGTGCTGAGGGAGTGCTGCACTGTCAGAGGGTCAATACTGAGGGAGTGCAGCACTGTCGGAGGGTCAATGCTGAGGGAGTGATGCACTGTCAGAGGGTCAGTGCTGAGGGAGTGCCGCATGGTCGGAGGGTCAGTGCTGAGGGAATGGGCACTGTTAGAGGGAGAGTGCTGAGGGAGTGCCGCACTGTCAGAGGGTCAGCACTGACGTTGTGCCACATTGTCAGAGGGTCAGTGCTGAGGGAGTGCCGCACTGTCAGAGGGACAGTGCTGAGGGAATGCCGCACTGTCGGAGGGTCACTTCGGAGGGAGTGCTGCACTGTCAGAGGGTCAGTGCTGAGGGAGTGCTGCACTCTCAGAGGGTCAGTGCTGAGGGAGTGCTGCACTGTCAGAGGGTCAGTGCTGAGGGAGTGCTGCACTGTCAGAGGGTCAGTACTGACGGAGTGCCCCACTGTCAGAGGGTCAGTACTAAGGGAGTGCTGCCCTGTCAGAGGGTCAGTGCTGAGGGAGTGCCGCACTGTCAGAGGGTCAGTACTGAGGGAGTGCCGCACTGTCGGAGGGTCAGTGATGCTGGAGTGCCGAACTGTCAGAGGTCAGTGCTGAGGGAGTGCCACACTGTCAAAGGGTCGGTGCTGAGGGAGTGCTGCACTGTCAGAGGGTCAGTATTGAGGGAGTGCCCCACTGTCAGAGGGTCAGTGTTGAGGGAATGCCACACTGTCAGAGGGTCAGTGCTGAGGGAGTGCCGAACTGTCAGAGGGTCAGTGACGAGGGAGTGCTGCACTGTCAGAGGGTGAGTGCTGAGGGAGTGCTGCTCCGTCAGAGGGTCAGTGCTGAGGGAATGCTGCTCTGTCAGAGGGTCAGTGCTGAGGGAGTGCCGAACTGTCAGAGGGTCAGTGACGAGGGAGTGCCGCACTGTCAGAGGGTCAGTGCTGATGGAGTGCCGCACTGTCAGAGGGTCAGTGCTGAGGGAGTGCCGCACTGTCTGGGGGTCAGTGCTGAGGGAGTGCTGCACTGTCCGAGGGTCAGTGCTGAGGGAGTGCCGCACTGTCAGAGGGTCAGTGCTGCGGGAGGGCTGCACTGTCAGAGGGTCAGTGCTGCGGGCGTGCTGCACTGTCAGAGGGTCAGTGACGAGCGAGTGCCGCACTGTCAGAGGGTCAGTGCTGAGGGAGTGCTGCACTGTCAGAGGGTCAGTGCTGCGGGAGTGCTGCACTGTCAGAGGGTCAGTGCTGCGGGAGTGCTGCACTGTCAGAGGGTCAGTGCTGAGGGAGTGCCGCACTGTATGAGGGTCAGTGCTGAGGGAGTGCCGCACTGTCGGAGGGTCAGTGCTGAGGGAGTGCCACACTGTCATAGGGTCAGTACTGAGGGAGTGCTGCACTGTCAGTGGGTCAGTGCTGAGGGAGTGCCGCACTGTCGGGGGGTCAGTGCAGAGGGAGTGCCGCACTGTCAGAGGGTCAGTGCTGAGGGAGTGCTGCTCTGTCAGAGGGTCAGTGCTGAGGGAGGGCCGCACTGTCTGGGGGTCAGTGCTGAGGGAGTGCTGCACTGTCAGAGGGTCAGTGCTGAGGGAGTGCTGCACTGTCGGAGGGTCAGTGCTGAGGGAGCGCCGCACTGTCGGAGGGTCAGTGCTGAGGGAGTGCCACACTGTCGGGGGGTCAGTGCTGAGGGGGTGCCACACTGTCAGCGGGTCAGTGCTGAGGGAATGCCGCACTGTCGGGGGGTCAGTGCTGAGGGAGTGCCGCACTGTCAGAAGGTCAGTGCTGAGGGAGTGCCGCACTGTCGGAGGGTCAGTGCTGTTCGAGTGGGCACTGTCAGAGGGTCAGTGCTGAGGGAGTGCCGCACTGTCAGAGGGTCAGTGCTGAGGGAGTGCTGCACTGTCAGAGGGTCAGTGCTGAGGGAGTGCCGCAGTGTCAGAGGGTCAGTGCTGAGGGAGTGCCGCACTGTCAGAGGGTCAGTGCTGAGGGAGTGCCGCACTGTCAGAGGGTCAGTGCTGAGGGAGTGCTGCACTGTCAGAGGGTCAGTGCTGAGGGAGTGCTGCATTGTCAGAGGGTCAGTGCTGAGGGAGTGCCGCACTGTCAGAGGATCAGTGCTGAGGGAGTGCTGCTCTGTCAGAGGGTCAGTGCTGAGGGAGTGCTGCATTGTCAGAGGGTCAGTGCTGAGGGAGTGCCGCACTGTCAGAGGGTCAGTGCTGAGGGAGTGCCGCACTGTCAGAGGGTCAGTGCTGAGGGAGTGCCGCACTGTCAGAGGGTCAGTGCTGAGGGAGTGCTGCACTGTCAGAGGGTCAGTGCTGAGGGAGTGCTGCACTGTCAGAGGGTCAGTGCTGAGGGAGTACTGCACTGTCGGGGGGTCAGTGCTGAGGGAGTGCCGCACTGTCAGAGGGTCAGTACTGAGGGAGTGCCGCACTGTCGGAGGTTCAGTGCTGAGGGAGTGCCGCACTGTCAGAGGGTCAGTGCTGAGGGAGTGCTGCACTGTCAGAGGGTCAGTGCTGAGGGAGTACTGCACTGTCGGGGGGTCAGTGCTGAGGGAGTGCCATACTGTCAGAGGGTCAGTACTGAGGGAGTGCCGCACTGTCGGAGGTTCAGTGCTGAGGGAGTGACGCACTGTCAGAGGGTCAGTGCTGAGGGAGTGCCGCACTGTCAGAGGGTCAGTGCTGAGGGAGTGCCGCACTGTCAGAGGGTCAGTGCTGAGGGAGTGCTGCACTGTCAGAGGGTCAATACTGAGGGAGTGCAGCACTGTCAGAGGGTCAGTGCTGAGGAAGCGGGCACTGTCAGACGGTCAGTGCTGATTGAGTGCAGCACTGTCGGAGGGTCAACGCTGAGGGAGTGCCGCACGGTCGGAGGGTCAGTGCTGAGGGAATGGGCACTGTTAGAGGGACAGTGCTGAGGGAGTGCCGCACTGTCAGAGGGTCAGTACTGACAGAGTGCCGCACTGTCGGAGGGTCAGTGCTGACGTAGTGCCGCATTGTCAGAGGGTCAGAACTGACGTAGTGCCGCACTGTCAGAGGGATAGTTCTAAGGGAGTGCCGCACTGTCAGAGGGACAGTGCTGAGGGAATGCCGCACTGTCGGAGGGTCACTTCGGAGGGAGTGCTGCACTGTCAGAGGGTCAGTGCTGAGGGAGTGCTGCACTGTCAGAGGGTCAGTGCTGAGGGAGTGCCACACTGTCAGAGGGTCAGTGCTGAGGGAGTGCCGCACTGTCAGAGGGTCAGTACTGAGGGAGTGCCGCATTGTCGGAGGGTCAGTGCTGATGGAGTGCCGAACTGTCAGAGGTCAGTGCTGAGGGAGTGCCACACTGTCAGAGGGTCAGTGCTGAGGGAGTGCCGCACTGTCAGAGGGTCAGTACTGAGGGAGTGCTGCCCTGTCAGAGGGTCAGTACTGAGGGAGTGCCCCACTGTCAGAGGGTCAGTACTGAGGGTGTGCCGCACTGTCAGAGGGTCAGTACTGAGGGAATGCCACACTGTCAGAGGGTCAGTGCTGATGGAGTGCCGAACTGTCAGAGGGTCAGTGCTAAGGGAGTGTCGCACTGTCAGAGGGTCAGTACTGACGGAGTGCCCCACTGTCAGAGGGTCAGTACTGAGGGAGTGCCGCACTGTCAGAGGGTCAGTGCTGAGGGAATGCCACACTGTCAGAGGGTCAGTGCTGAGGGAATGCCGCACTGTCAGAGGGTCAGTGCTGAGGGAGTGCTGAACTGTCAGAGGGTCAGTGACGAGGGAGTGCTGCACTGTCAGAGTGTGAGTGCTGAGGGAGTGCTGCTCTGTCAGAGGGTCAGTGCTGAGGGTGTGCCGCACTGTCAGAGGGTCAGTGCTGAGGGAGTGCCACTCTGTCAGAGGGTCAGTGCTGAGGGAGTGTCGCACTGTCAGAGGGTCAGTACTGAGGGAGTGCTGCACTGTCAGAGGGTCAGGGCTGAGGGAGTGCTGCACTGTCAGAGGGTCAGTGCTGAGGGAGAGTCGCACTGTCAGAGGGTCAGTACTGAGGGAGTGCTGCACTGTCAGAGGGTCAAGTGCTGATGGAGTGCCGCACTGTCAGAGGGTCAATACTGAGGGAGTGCCGCACTGTCAGAGGGTCAGTGCTGAGGTAACGGGCACTGTCGGAGGGTCAGTGCTGACGTAGTGCCGCACTGTCAGATGGTCAGTGCTGAGGGAGTGCCGCACTGTCGGAGGGTCAGTGCTGACGTAGTGCCGCATTGTCAGAGGGTCAGTGCTGAGGGAGTGCCGCACTGTCAGAGGGACAGTGCTGAGGGAATGCCGCACTGTCGGAGGGTCACTTCGGAGGGAGTGCTGCACTGTCAGAGGGTCAGTGCTGAGGGAGTGCTGCACTGTCAGAGGGTCAGTGCTGAGGGAGTGCCGCACTGTCAGAGGGTCAGTGCTGAGGGAGTGCCGCACTGTCAGAGGGTCAGTGCTGAGGGAGTGCCGCACTGTCAGAGGGTCAGTACTGAGGGAGTGCCGCACTGTCAGAGGGTCAGTGCTGATGGAGTGCCGCACTGTCAGAGGGTCAGTGCTGAGGGAGTGCCGCACTGTCAGAGGGTCAGTGCTGAGGGAGTGCTGCACTGTCAGAGGGTCAATACTGAGGGAATGCAGCACAGTCAGAGGGTCATTGCTGAGGAAGCGGGCACTGTCAGAGGGTCAGTGCTGATTGAGTGCAGCACGGTCGGAGGGTCAGTGCTGAGGGAATGGGCACTGTTAGAGGGACAGTGCTGAGGGAGTGCCGCACTGTCAGAGGGTCAGTGCTGAGGGAGTGCCACTCTGTCAGAGGGTCAGTGCTGAGGGAGTGTCGCACTGTCAGAGGGTCAGTACTGAGGGAGTGCTGCACTGTCAGAGGGTCAGTGCTGAGGGAGTGCTGCACTGTCAGAGGGTCAGTGCTGAGGGAGTGCCGCACTGTCAGAGGGTCAGTGCTGAGGGAGTGCCGCACTGTCAGAGGGTCAGTGCTGAGGGAGTGCCGCACTGTCAGAGGGTCAGTACTGAGGGAGTGCCCCAGTGTCAGAGGGTCAGTACTGAGGGAGTGCCGCACTGTCAGAGGGTCAGTGCTGAGGGAGTGCTGCGCTGTCAGAGGGTCAGTGCTGAGGGAGTGCTGCACTGTCAGAGGGTCAGTACTAAGGGAGTGCCGCACTGTCAGAGGGTCAGTACTGAGGGAGTGCCGCACTGTCAGAGGGTCAGTACTGAGGGAGTGCCGCACTGTCAGAGGGTCAGTACTGAGGGAGTGCCGCACTGTCAGAGGGTCAGTACTGAGGGAGTGCCGCACTGTCGGAGGGTCAGTGCTGATGGAGTGCCGAACTGTCAGAGGTCAATGCTGAGGGAGTGCCACACTGTCAGAGGGTCAGTGCTGAGGGAGTGCCGCACTGTCAGAGGTTCAGTACTGAGGGAGTGCCGCACTGTCGCAGGGTCAGTGCTGAGGGAGTGCCGCACTATCAGACGGTCCATACAGAGGGAATGCCACACTGTCAGAGGGTCAGTGCTGATGGAGTGCCGCACTGTCAGAGGGTCAGTACTGAGGGAATGCCACACTGTCAGAGGGTCAGTGCTGATGGAGTGCCGCACTGTCAGAGCGTCAGTACTGAGGGAGTGCCGAACTGTCAGAGGGTCAGAGCCAATGGAGTGCCGCACTGTCGGAGGCTCAGTGCTGAGGGAGTGCCGCACTGTCAGAGCGTCAGTACTGAGGGAGTGCCGCACTGTCAGAGGGTCAGTACTGAGGGAGTGCTGCACTGTCAGAGGGTCAGTACTGAGGGAGTGCCCCACTGTCAGAGGGTCAGTACTGAGGGAGTGCCGCACTGTCAGAGGGTCAGTACTGAGGGAGTGCCACACTGTCAGAGGGTCAGTGCTGAGGGAGTGCAGCACTGTCAGAGGGTCAGTGCTGATGGAGGGCCGCACTGTCGCAGGGTCAGTGCTGAGGGAGTGCCGTACTGTCGGAGGCTCAGTGCTGAGGGAGTGCCGCACTGTCAGAGGGTCAGTACTGAGGGAGTGCTGCACTGTCAGATGGTCAGTACTGAGGGAGTGCCCCACTGTCAGAGGGTCAGTACTGAGGGAGTGCCGCACTGTCAGAGGATCAGTACTGAGGGAGTGCCGCACTGTCGCAGGGTCAGTGCTGAGGGAGTGCCGCACTGTCGGAGGGTCAGTGCTGAGGGAGTGCCGCACTGTCAGAGCGTCAGTACTGAGGGAGTGCCGCACTGTCGGAGGGTCAGTGCTGAGGGAGTGCCGCACTGTCAGAGGGTCAGTCCTGAGGGAGTGCTGCACTGTCAGAGGGTCAGTGCTGATGGAGTGCCGAACTGTCAGACGGACAGTGCTGAGGGAGTGCTGCACTGTCGGAGGGTCAGTACTGAGGGAGTGTCGCACTGTCGGAGGTTCAGTGCTGAGGGAGTGCTGCACTGTCAGAGGGTCAATACTGAGGGAGTGCAGCACTGTCGGAGGGTCAGCGCTGAGGGAGTGCTGCACTGTCAGGGGGTCAATGCTGATGGAGTGCCGAACTGTCAGACGGACAGTGCTGAGGGAGTGCTGCACTGTCGGAGGGTCAGTACTGAGGGAGTGCCGCACTGTCGGAGGTTCAGTGCTGAGGGAGTGCCGCACTGTCAGTGGGTCAGTGCTGAGGGAGTGCCACACTGTCAGTGGGTCAGTGCTGAGGGAGTGCCACACTGTTGGAGGGTCAGTGCTGAGGGAGTGCTGCACTGTCAGAGGGTCAGTGCTGAGGGAGTGCCGCACTGTCAGAGGGTCAGTGCTGAGGGAGTGCCGCACTGTCAGAGGGTCAATGCTGAGGGAGTGCCGCACTGTCAGAGGGTCAATGCTGAGGGAGTGATGCACTGTCAGAAGGTCAGTGCTGAGGGAATGGGCACTGTCAGAGGGTCAGTGCTGAGGGAGTGCCGCACGGTCGGAGGGTCAGTGCTGAGGGAATGGGCACTGTTAGAGGGACAGTGCTGAGGGAGTGCCGCACTGTCAGAGGGTCAGTACTGACGTAGTGCCACATTGTCAGAGGGTCAGTGCTGAGGGAGTGCCGCACTGTCAGAGGGACAGTGCTGAGGGAATGCCGCACTGTCGGAGGGTCACTTCGGAGGGAGTGCTGCACTGTCAGAGGGTCAGTGCTGAGGGAGTGCTGCACTGTCAGAGGGTCAGTGCTGAGGGAATGCTGCACTGTCAGAGGGTCAGTGCTGAGGGAGTGCTGCACTGTCAGAGGGTCAGTACTGAGGGAGTGCCCCACTGTCAGAGGGTCAGTACTAAGGGAGTGCTGCCCTGTCAGAGGGTCAGTGCTGAGGGAGTGCCCCACTGTCAGAGGGTCAGTGTTGAGGGAATGCCACACTGTCATAGGGTCAGTGCTGAGGGAGTGCCGAACTGTCAGAGGGTCAGTGACGAGGGAGTGCTGCACTGTCAGAGGGTGAGTGCTGAGGGAGTGCTGCTCCGTCAGAGGGTCAGTGCTGAGGGAATGCTGCTCTGTCAGAGGGTCAGTGCTGAGGGAGTGCCGCACTGTCAGAGGGTCAGTGCTGATGGAGTGCCGCACTGTCTGGGCGTCAGTGCTGAGGGAGAGCCCCACTGTCAGAGGGTCAGTGCTGAGGGAGTACCGCACTGTCAGAGGGTCAGTGCTGAGGGAGAGCCCCACTGTCAGAGGTTCAGTGCTGAGGGAGTGCTGCACTGTCAGAGGGTCAGTGCTGCGGGCGTGCTGCACTGTCAGAGGGTCAGTGACGAGCGAGTGCCGCACTGTCAGAGGGTCAGTGCTGAGGGAGTGCTGCACTGTCAGAGGGTCAGTGCTGAGGGAGTGCCACACTGTATGAGGGTCAGTGCTGAGGGAGTGCTGCACTGTCAGTGGGTCAGTGCTGAGGGAGTGCCGCACTGTCGGGGGGTCAGTGCTGAGGGAGTGCCGCACTGTCAGAGGGTCAGTGCTGAGGGAGTGCTGCTCTGTCAGAGGGTCAGTGCTGAGGGAGGGCCGCACTGTCTGGGGGTCAGTGCTAAGGGAGTGCTGCACTGTCAGAGGGTCAGTGCTGAGGGAGTGCCGCACTGTCGGAGGGTCAGTGCTGAGGGAGTGCCGCACTGTCAGAGGGACAGTGCTGAGGGAGTGCCGCACTGTCGGGGGGTCAGTGCTGAGGGGGTGCCACACTGTCGGCGGGTCAGTGCTGAGGGAGTGCCGCACTGTCGGGGGGTCAGTGCTGAGGGAGTGCCGCATTGTCAGAAGGTCAGTGCTGAGGGAGTGCCGCACTGTCGGAGGGTCAGTGCTGTTGGAGTGGGCACTGTCAGAGGGTCAGTGCTGAGGGAGTGCCGCACTGTCAGAGGTACAGTGCTGAGGGAGTGCTGCACTGTCAGAGGGTCAGTGCTGAGGGAGTGCCGCACTGTCAGAGGGTCAGTGCTGAGGGAGTGCTGCACTGTCAGAAGGTCAGTGCTGAGGGAGTGCCGCACTGTCAGAGGGTCAGTGCTGAGGGAGTGCCGCACTGTCAGAGGGTCAGTGCTGAGGGAGTGCTGCACTGTCAGAGGGTCAGTGCTG
The DNA here is from genome assembly GCF_047496795.1 of Chiloscyllium punctatum. Classification (NCBI taxonomy): domain Eukaryota; kingdom Metazoa; phylum Chordata; class Chondrichthyes; order Orectolobiformes; family Hemiscylliidae; genus Chiloscyllium; species Chiloscyllium punctatum. The sequence goes on along the minus strand of NC_092767.1, from coordinate 65,409,333 downwards.
AGGGAGTGCCGCACTGTCAGAGGATCAGTGCTGAGGGAGTGCTGCTCTGTCAGAGGGTCAGTGCTGAGGGAGTGCTGCACTGTCAGAGGGTCTGTGCTGAGGGAGTGCCCCACTGTCAGAGGGTCAGTACTGAGGGTGTGCCGCACTGTCAGAGGGTCAGTACTGAGGGAATGCCACACTGTCAGAGGGTCAGTGCTGATGGAGTGCCGAACTGTCAGAGGGTCAGTGCTGAGCGAGTGCCACACTCTCAGAGGGACAGTGCTGAGGGAATGCCGCACTGTCGGAGGGTCACTTCGGAGGGAGTGCTGCACTGTCAGAGGGTCAGTGCTGAGGGAGTGCTGCACTGTCAGAGGGTCAGTGCTGAGGCAGTGCCGCACTGTCAGAGGGTCAGTGCTGAGGGAATGCCGCACTGTCAGAGGGTCAGTATTGAGGGAGTGCCGCACTGTCGGAGGGTCAGTGCTGATGGAGTGCTGAACTGTCAGACGTCAGTGCTGAGGGAGTGCCACACTGTCAGAGGGTCAGTGCTGAGGGAGTGCCGCACTGTCAGAGGGTCAGTACTGAGGGAGTGCTGCCCTGTCAGAGGGTCAGTACTGAGGGAGTGCCCCACTGTCAGAGGGTCAGTACTGAGGGTGTGCCGCACTGTCAGATGGTCAGTACTGAGGGAATGCCACACTGTCAGAGGGTCAGTGCTGATGGAGTGCCGAACTGTCAGAGGGTCAGTGACGAGGGAATGCTGCACTGTCAGAGGGTGAGTGCTGAGGGAGTGCTGCTCTGTCAGAGGGTCAGTACTGAGGGAGTGCTGCACTGTCAGAGGGTCAGTGCTGAGGGAGTGCTGCACTGTCAGAGGGTCAGTGCTGAGGGAGTGTCGCACTGTCAGAGGGTCAGTACTGAGGGAGTGCTGCACTGTCAGAGGGTCAAGTGCTGAGGGAGTGCCGCACTGTCAGAGGGTCAATACTGAGGGAGTGCCGCACTGTCAGAGGGTCAGTGCTGAGGTAGCGGGCACTGTCGGAGGGTCAGTGCTGACGTAGTGCCGCACTGTCAGATGGTCAGTGCTGAGGGAGTGCCGCACTGTCAGAAGGTCAGTGCTGACGTAGTGCCGCATTGTCAGAGGCTCAGTGCTGAGGGAATGCCGCACTGTCGGAGGGTCACTTCGGAGGGAGCGCTGCACTGTCAGAGGGTCAGTGCTGAGGGAGTGCTGCACTGTCAGAGGGTCAGTGCTGAGGGAGTGCCGCACTGTCAGAGGGTCAGTGCTGAGGGAGTGCCGCACTGTCAGAGGGTCAGTGCTGAGGGAGTGCCGCACTGTCAGAGGGTCAGTGCTGAGGGAGTGCCGCAGTGTCAGAGGGTCAGTACTGAGGGAGTGCCCCAGTGTCAGAGGGTCAGTACTGAGGGAGTGCCGCACTGTCAGAGGGTCAGTGCTGAGGGAGTGCTGCGCTGTCAGAGGGTCAGTGCTGAGGGAGTGCTGCACTGTCAGAGGGTCAGTACTAAGGGAGTGCCACACTGTCAGAGGGTCAGTACTGAGGGAGTGCCGCACTGTCAGAGGGTCAGTACTGAGGGAGTGCCGCACTGTCAGAGGGTCAGTACTGAGGGAGTGCCGCACTGTCGGAGGGTCAGTGCTGATGGAGTGCCGAACTGTCAGAGGTCAATGCTGAGGGAGTGCCACACTGTCAGAGGGTCAGTGCTGAGGGAGTGCCGCACTGTCAGAGGTTCAGTACTGAGGGAGTGCCGCACTGTCGCAGGGTCAGTGCTGAGGGAGTGCCGCACTGTCGGACGGTCAGTGCTGAGGGAGTGCCGCACTGTCAGAGGGTCCATACAGAGGGAATGCCACACTGTCAGAGGGTCAGTGCTGATGGAGTGCCGCACTGTCAGAGGGTCAGTACTGAGGGAATGCCACACTGTCAGAGGGTCAGTGCTGATGGAGTGCCGAACTGTCAGAGGTTCAGAGCCAATGGAGTGCCGCACTGTCGGAGGGTCAGTGCTGAGGGAGTGCCGCACTGTCAGAGCGTCAGTACTGAGGGAGTGCCGCACTGTCAGAGGGTCAGTACTGAGGGAGTGCTGCACTGTCAGAGGGTCAGTACTGAGGGAGTGCCCCACTGTCAGAGGGTCAGTACTGAGGGAGTGCCGCACTGTCAGAGGGTCAGTACTGAGGGAGTGCCACACTGTCAGAGGGTCAGTGCTGAGGGAGTGCAGCACTGTCAGAGGGTCAGTACTGAGGGAGTGCCGCACTGTTGGAGGGTCAGTGCTGATGGAGGGCCGCACTGTCGCAGGGTCAGTGCTGAGGGAGTGCCGCACTGTCGGAGGCTCAGTGCTGAGGGAGTGCCGCACTGTCAGAGGGTCAGTACTGAGGGAGTGCTGCACTGTCAGAGGGTCAGTACTGAGGGAGTGCCCCACTGTCGGAGGGTCAGTGCTGTTGGAGTGGGCACTGTCAGAGGGTCAGTGCTGAGGGAGTGCCGCACTGTCAGAGGGTCAGTGCTGAGGGAGTGCTGCTCTGTCAGAGGGTCAGTGCTGAGGGAGGGCCGCACTGTCTGGGGGTCAGTGCTAAGGGAGTGCTGCACTGTCAGAGGGTCAGTGCTGAGGGAGTGCCGCACTGTCGGAGGGTCAGTGCTGAGGGAGTGCCGCACTGTCAGAGGGACAGTGCTGAGGGAGTGCCGCACTGTCGGGGGGTCAGTGCTGAGGGGGTGCCACACTGTCGGCGGGTCAGTGCTGAGGGAGTGCCGCACTGTCGGGGGGTCAGTGCTGAGGGAGTGCCGCATTGTCAGAAGGTCAGTGCTGAGGGAGTGCCGCACTGTCGGAGGGTCAGTGCTGTTGGAGTGGGCACTGTCAGAGGGTCAGTGCTGAGGGAGTGCCGCACTGTCAGAGGTACAGTGCTGAGGGAGTGCTGCACTGTCAGAGGGTCAGTGCTGAGGGAGTGCCGCACTGTCAGAGGGTCAGTGCTGAGGGAGTGCTGCACTGTCAGAAGGTCAGTGCTGAGGGAGTGCCGCACTGTCAGAGGGTCAGTGCTGAGGGAGTGCCGCACTGTCAGAGGGTCAGTGCTGAGGGAGTGCTGCACTGTCAGAGGGTCAGTGCTGAGGGAGTGCCGCACTGTCAGAGGATCAGTGCTGAGGGAGTGCTGCTCTGTCAGAGGGTCAGTGCTGAGGGAGTGCTGCACTGTCAGAGGGTCTGTGCTGAGGGAGTGCCCCACTGTCAGAGGGTCAGTACTGAGGGTGTGCCGCACTGTCAGAGGGTCAGTACTGAGGGAATGCCACACTGTCAGAGGGTCAGTGCTGATGGAGTGCCGAACTGTCAGAGGGTCAGTGCTGAGCGAGTGCCACACTCTCAGAGGGACAGTGCTGAGGGAATGCCGCACTGTCGGAGGGTCACTTCGGAGGGAGTGCTGCACTGTCAGAGGGTCAGTGCTGAGGGAGTGCTGCACTGTCAGAGGGTCAGTGCTGAGGCAGTGCCGCACTGTCAGAGGGTCAGTGCTGAGGGAATGCCGCACTGTCAGAGGGTCAGTATTGAGGGAGTGCCGCACTGTCGGAGGGTCAGTGCTGATGGAGTGCTGAACTGTCAGACGTCAGTGCTGAGGGAGTGCCACACTGTCAGAGGGTCAGTGCTGAGGGAGTGCCGCACTGTCAGAGGGTCAGTACTGAGGGAGTGCTGCCCTGTCAGAGGGTCAGTACTGAGGGAGTGCCCCACTGTCAGAGGGTCAGTACTGAGGGTGTGCCGCACTGTCAGATGGTCAGTACTGAGGGAATGCCACACTGTCAGAGGGTCAGTGCTGATGGAGTGCCGAACTGTCAGAGGGTCAGTGACGAGGGAATGCTGCACTGTCAGAGGGTGAGTGCTGAGGGAGTGCTGCTCTGTCAGAGGGTCAGTACTGAGGGAGTGCTGCACTGTCAGAGGGTCAGTGCTGAGGGAGTGCTGCACTGTCAGAGGGTCAGTGCTGAGGGAGTGTCGCACTGTCAGAGGGTCAGTACTGAGGGAGTGCTGCACTGTCAGAGGGTCAAGTGCTGAGGGAGTGCCGCACTGTCAGAGGGTCAATACTGAGGGAGTGCCGCACTGTCAGAGGGTCAGTGCTGAGGTAGCGGGCACTGTCGGAGGGTCAGTGCTGACGTAGTGCCGCACTGTCAGATGGTCAGTGCTGAGGGAGTGCCGCACTGTCAGAAGGTCAGTGCTGACGTAGTGCCGCATTGTCAGAGGCTCAGTGCTGAGGGAATGCCGCACTGTCGGAGGGTCACTTCGGAGGGAGCGCTGCACTGTCAGAGGGTCAGTGCTGAGGGAGTGCTGCACTGTCAGAGGGTCAGTGCTGAGGGAGTGCCGCACTGTCAGAGGGTCAGTGCTGAGGGAGTGCCGCACTGTCAGAGGGTCAGTGCTGAGGGAGTGCCGCACTGTCAGAGGGTCAGTACTGAGGGAGTGCCGCACTGTCAGAGGGTCAGTGCTGATGGAGTGCCGCACTGTCAGAGGGTCAGTGCTGAGGGAGTGCCGCACTGTCAGAGGGTCAGTGCTGAGGGAGTGCTGCACTGTCAGAGGGTCAATACTGAGGGAATGCAGCACAGTCAGAGGGTCAGTGCTGAGGAAGCGGGCACTGTCAGAGGGTCAGTGCTGATTGAGTGCAGCACGGTCGGAGGGTCAGTGCTGAGGGAATGGGCACTGTTAGAGGGACAGTGCTGAGGGAGTGCCGCACTGTCAGAGGGTCAGTGCTGAGGGAGTGCTGCACTGTCAGAGGGTCAATACTGAGGGAATGCAGCACAGTCAGAGGGTCAGTGCTGAGGAAGCGGGCACTGTCAGAGGGTCAGTGCTGATTGAGTGCAGCACGGTCGGAGGGTCAGTGCTGAGGGAATGGGCACTGTTAGAGGGACAGTGCTGAGGGAGTGCCGCACTGTCAGAGGGTCAGTGCTGAGGGAGTGCCACTCTGTCAGAGGGTCAGTGCTGAGGGAGTGTCGCACTGTCAGAGGGTCAGTACTGAGGGAGTGCTGCACTGTCAGAGGGTCAGTGCTGAGGGAGTGCTGCACTGTCAGAGGGTCAGTGCTGAGGGAGTGCCGCACTGTCAGAGGGTCAGTGCTGAGGGAGTGCCGCACTGTCAGAGGGTCAGTGCTGAGGGAGTGCCGCAGTGTCAGAGGGTCAGTACTGAGGGAGTGCCCCAGTGTCAGAGGGTCAGTACTGAGGGAGTGCCGCACTGTCAGAGGGTCAGTGCTGAGGGAGTGCTGCGCTGTCAGAGGGTCAGTGCTGAGGGAGTGCTGCACTGTCAGAGGGTCAGTACTAAGGGAGTGCCACACTGTCAGAGGGTCAGTACTGAGGGAGTGCCGCACTGTCAGAGGGTCAGTACTGAGGGAGTGCCGCACTGTCAGAGGGTCAGTACTGAGGGAGTGCCGCACTGTCGGAGGGTCAGTGCTGATGGAGTGCCGAACTGTCAGAGGTCAATGCTGAGGGAGTGCCACACTGTCAGAGGGTCAGTGCTGAGGGAGTGCCGCACTGTCAGAGGTTCAGTACTGAGGGAGTGCCGCACTGTCGCAGGGTCAGTGCTGAGGGAGTGCCGCACTGTCGGACGGTCAGTGCTGAGGGAGTGCCGCACTGTCAGAGGGTCCATACAGAGGGAATGCCACACTGTCAGAGGGTCAGTGCTGATGGAGTGCCGCACTGTCAGAGGGTCAGTACTGAGGGAATGCCACACTGTCAGAGGGTCAGTGCTGATGGAGTGCCGAACTGTCAGAGGTTCAGAGCCAATGGAGTGCCGCACTGTCGGAGGGTCAGTGCTGAGGGAGTGCCGCACTGTCAGAGCGTCAGTACTGAGGGAGTGCCGCACTGTCAGAGGGTCAGTACTGAGGGAGTGCTGCACTGTCAGAGGGTCAGTACTGAGGGAGTGCCCCACTGTCAGAGGGTCAGTACTGAGGGAGTGCCGCACTGTCAGAGGGTCAGTACTGAGGGAGTGCCACACTGTCAGAGGGTCAGTGCTGAGGGAGTGCAGCACTGTCAGAGGGTCAGTACTGAGGGAGTGCCGCACTGTTGGAGGGTCAGTGCTGATGGAGGGCCGCACTGTCGCAGGGTCAGTGCTGAGGGAGTGCCGCACTGTCGGAGGCTCAGTGCTGAGGGAGTGCCGCACTGTCGCAGGGTCAGTGCTGAGGGAGTGCCGCACTGTCGGAGGGTCAGTGCTGAGGGAATGCCGCACTGTCAGAGGGTCAGTATTGAGGGAGTGCCGCACTGTCGGAGGGTCAGTGCTGATGGAGTGCTGAACTGTCAGACGTCAGTGCTGAGGGAGTGCCACACTGTCAGAGGGTCAGTGCTGAGGGAGTGCCGCACTGTCAGAGGGTCAGTACTGAGGGAGTGCTGCCCTGTCAGAGGGTCAGTACTGAGGGAGTGCCCCACTGTCAGAGGGTCAGTACTGAGGGTGTGCCGCACTGTCAGATGGTCAGTACTGAGGGAATGCCACACTGTCAGAGGGTCAGTGCTGATGGAGTGCCGAACTGTCAGAGGGTCAGTGACGAGGGAATGCTGCACTGTCAGAGGGTGAGTGCTGAGGGAGTGCTGCTCTGTCAGAGGGTCAGTACTGAGGGAGTGCTGCACTGTCAGAGGGTCAGTGCTGAGGGAGTGCTGCACTGTCAGAGGGTCAGTGCTGAGGGAGTGTCGCACTGTCAGAGGGTCAGTACTGAGGGAGTGCTGCACTGTCAGAGGGTCAAGTGCTGAGGGAGTGCCGCACTGTCAGAGGGTCAATACTGAGGGAGTGCCGCACTGTCAGAGGGTCAGTGCTGAGGTAGCGGGCACTGTCGGAGGGTCAGTGCTGACGTAGTGCCGCACTGTCAGATGGTCAGTGCTGAGGGAGTGCCGCACTGTCAGAAGGTCAGTGCTGACGTAGTGCCGCATTGTCAGAGGCTCAGTGCTGAGGGAATGCCGCACTGTCGGAGGGTCACTTCGGAGGGAGCGCTGCACTGTCAGAGGGTCAGTGCTGAGGGAGTGCTGCACTGTCAGAGGGTCAGTGCTGAGGGAGTGCCGCACTGTCAGAGGGTCAGTGCTGAGGGAGTGCCGCACTGTCAGAGGGTCAGTGCTGAGGGAGTGCCGCACTGTCAGAGGGTCAGTACTGAGGGAGTGCCGCACTGTCAGAGGGTCAGTGCTGATGGAGTGCCGCACTGTCAGAGGGTCAGTGCTGAGGGAGTGCCGCACTGTCAGAGGGTCAGTGCTGAGGGAGTGCTGCACTGTCAGAGGGTCAATACTGAGGGAATGCAGCACAGTCAGAGGGTCAGTGCTGAGGAAGCGGGCACTGTCAGAGGGTCAGTGCTGATTGAGTGCAGCACGGTCGGAGGGTCAGTGCTGAGGGAATGGGCACTGTTAGAGGGACAGTGCTGAGGGAGTGCCGCACTGTCAGAGGGTCAGTGCTGAGGGAGTGCTGCACTGTCAGAGGGTCAATACTGAGGGAATGCAGCACAGTCAGAGGGTCAGTGCTGAGGAAGCGGGCACTGTCAGAGGGTCAGTGCTGATTGAGTGCAGCACGGTCGGAGGGTCAGTGCTGAGGGAATGGGCACTGTTAGAGGGACAGTGCTGAGGGAGTGCCGCACTGTCAGAGGGTCAGTGCTGAGGGAGTGCCACTCTGTCAGAGGGTCAGTGCTGAGGGAGTGTCGCACTGTCAGAGGGTCAGTACTGAGGGAGTGCTGCACTGTCAGAGGGTCAGTGCTGAGGGAGTGCTGCACTGTCAGAGGGTCAGTGCTGAGGGAGTGCCGCACTGTCAGAGGGTCAGTGCTGAGGGAGTGCCGCACTGTCAGAGGGTCAGTGCTGAGGGAGTGCCGCAGTGTCAGAGGGTCAGTACTGAGGGAGTGCCCCAGTGTCAGAGGGTCAGTACTGAGGGAGTGCCGCACTGTCAGAGGGTCAGTGCTGAGGGAGTGCTGCGCTGTCAGAGGGTCAGTGCTGAGGGAGTGCTGCACTGTCAGAGGGTCAGTACTAAGGGAGTGCCACACTGTCAGAGGGTCAGTACTGAGGGAGTGCCGCACTGTCAGAGGGTCAGTACTGAGGGAGTGCCGCACTGTCAGAGGGTCAGTACTGAGGGAGTGCCGCACTGTCGGAGGGTCAGTGCTGATGGAGTGCCGAACTGTCAGAGGTCAATGCTGAGGGAGTGCCACACTGTCAGAGGGTCAGTGCTGAGGGAGTGCCGCACTGTCAGAGGTTCAGTACTGAGGGAGTGCCGCACTGTCGCAGGGTCAGTGCTGAGGGAGTGCCGCACTGTCGGACGGTCAGTGCTGAGGGAGTGCCGCACTGTCAGAGGGTCCATACAGAGGGAATGCCACACTGTCAGAGGGTCAGTGCTGATGGAGTGCCGCACTGTCAGAGGGTCAGTACTGAGGGAATGCCACACTGTCAGAGGGTCAGTGCTGATGGAGTGCCGAACTGTCAGAGGTTCAGAGCCAATGGAGTGCCGCACTGTCGGAGGGTCAGTGCTGAGGGAGTGCCGCACTGTCAGAGCGTCAGTACTGAGGGAGTGCCGCACTGTCAGAGGGTCAGTACTGAGGGAGTGCTGCACTGTCAGAGGGTCAGTACTGAGGGAGTGCCCCACTGTCAGAGGGTCAGTACTGAGGGAGTGCCGCACTGTCAGAGGGTCAGTACTGAGGGAGTGCCACACTGTCAGAGGGTCAGTGCTGAGGGAGTGCAGCACTGTCAGAGGGTCAGTACTGAGGGAGTGCCGCACTGTTGGAGGGTCAGTGCTGATGGAGGGCCGCACTGTCGCAGGGTCAGTGCTGAGGGAGTGCCGCACTGTCGGAGGCTCAGTGCTGAGGGAGTGCCGCACTGTCAGAGGGTCAGTACTGAGGGAGTGCTGCACTGTCAGAGGGTCAGTACTGAGGGAGTGCCCCACTGTCAGAGGGTCAGTACTGAGGGAGTGCCGCACTGTCAGAGGATCAGTACTGAGGGAGTGCCGCACTGTCGCAGCGTCAGTGCTGAGGGAGTGCCGCACTGTCGGAGGGTCAGTGCTGAGGGAGTGCCGCACTGTCAGAGCGTCAGTACTGAGGGAGTGCCGCACTGTCGGAGGGTCAGTGCTGAGGGAGTGCCGCACTGTCAGAGGGTCAGTCCTGAGGGAGTGCTGCACTGTCAGAGGGTCAGTGCTGATGGAGTGCCGAACTGTCAGACGGACAGTGCTGAGGGAGTGCTGCACTGTCGGAGGGTCAGTACTGAGGGAGTGTCGCACTGTCGGAGGTTCAGTGCTGAGGGAGTGCAGCACTGTCAGAGGGTCAATACTGAGGGAGTGCAGCACTGTAGGAGGGTCAGCGCTGAGGGAGTGCTGCACTGTCAGAGGGTCAATGCTGATGGAGTGCCGAACTGTCAGACGGACAGTGCTGAGGGAGTGCTGCACTGTCGGAGGGTCAGTACTGAGGGAGTGTCGCACTGTCGGAGGTTCAGTGCTGAGGGAGTGCTGCACTGTCAGAGGGTCAGTGCTGAGGGAGTGCCGCACTGTCAGAGGGTCAGTGCTGAGGGAGTGCTGCACTGTCAGAGGGTCAGTGCTGAGGGAGTGTCGCACTGTCAGAGGGTCAATACTGAGGGAGTGCCGCACTGTCAGAGGGTCAGTGCTGAGGTAGCGGGCACTGTCGGAGGGTCAGTGCTGACGTAGTGCCGCACTGTCAGATGGTCAGTGCTGAGGGAGTGCCGCACTGTCAGAAGGTCAGTGCTGACGTAGTGCCGCATTGTCAGAGGCTCAGTGCTGAGGGAATGCCGCACTGTCAGACGGACAGTGCTGAGGGAGTGCTGCACTGTCGGAGGGTCAGTACTGAGGGAGTGTCGCACTGTCGGAGGTTCAGTGCTGAGGGAGTGCAGCACTGTCAGAGGGTCAATACTGAGGGAGTGCAGCACTGTAGGAGGGTCAGCGCTGATGGAGTGCCGAACTGTCAGAGGGTCAGTGACGAGGGAATGCTGCACTGTCAGAGGGTGAGTGCTGAGGGAGTGCTGCTCTGTCAGAGGGTCAGTACTGAGGGAGTGCTGCACTGTCAGAGGGTCAGTGCTGAGGGAGTGCTGCACTGTCAGAGGGTCAGTGCTGAGGGAGTGTCGCACTGTCAGAGGGTCAGTACTGAGGGAGTGCTGCACTGTCAGAGGGTCAAGTGCTGAGGGAGTGCCGCACTGTCAGAGGGTCAATACTGAGGGAGTGCCGCACTGTCAGAGGGTCAGTGCTGAGGTAGCGGGCACTGTCGGAGGGTCAGTGCTGACGTAGTGCCGCACTGTCAGATGGTCAGTGCTGAGGGAGTGCCGCACTGTCAGAAGGTCAGTGCTGACGTAGTGCCGCATTGTCAGAGGCTCAGTGCTGAGGGAATGCCGCACTGTCGGAGGGTCACTTCGGAGGGAGCGCTGCACTGTCAGAGGGTCAGTGCTGAGGGAGTGCTGCACTGTCAGAGGGTCAGTGCTGAGGGAGTGCCGCACTGTCAGAGGGTCAGTGCTGAGGGAGTGCCGCACTGTCAGAGGGTCAGTGCTGAGGGAGTGCCGCACTGTCAGAGGGTCAGTACTGAGGGAGTGCCGCACTGTCAGAGGGTCAGTGCTGATGGAGTGCCGCACTGTCAGAGGGTCAGTGCTGAGGGAGTGCCGCACTGTCAGAGGGTCAGTGCTGAGGGAGTGCTGCACTGTCAGAGGGTCAATACTGAGGGAATGCAGCACAGTCAGAGGGTCAGTGCTGAGGAAGCGGGCACTGTCAGAGGGTCAGTGCTGATTGAGTGCAGCACGGTCGGAGGGTCAGTGCTGAGGGAATGGGCACTGTTAGAGGGACAGTGCTGAGGGAGTGCCGCACTGTCAGAGGGTCAGTGCTGAGGGAGTGCTGCACTGTCAGAGGGTCAATACTGAGGGAATGCAGCACAGTCAGAGGGTCAGTGCTGAGGAAGCGGGCACTGTCAGAGGGTCAGTGCTGATTGAGTGCAGCACGGTCGGAGGGTCAGTGCTGAGGGAATGGGCACTGTTAGAGGGACAGTGCTGAGGGAGTGCCGCACTGTCAGAGGGTCAGTGCTGAGGGAGTGCCACTCTGTCAGAGGGTCAGTGCTGAGGGAGTGTCGCACTGTCAGAGGGTCAGTACTGAGGGAGTGCTGCACTGTCAGAGGGTCAGTGCTGAGGGAGTGCTGCACTGTCAGAGGGTCAGTGCTGAGGGAGTGCCGCACTGTCAGAGGGTCAGTGCTGAGGGAGTGCCGCACTGTCAGAGGGTCAGTGCTGAGGGAGTGCCGCAGTGTCAGAGGGTCAGTACTGAGGGAGTGCCCCAGTGTCAGAGGGTCAGTACTGAGGGAGTGCCGCACTGTCAGAGGGTCAGTGCTGAGGGAGTGCTGCGCTGTCAGAGGGTCAGTGCTGAGGGAGTGCTGCACTGTCAGAGGGTCAGTACTAAGGGAGTGCCACACTGTCAGAGGGTCAGTACTGAGGGAGTGCCGCACTGTCAGAGGGTCAGTACTGAGGGAGTGCCGCACTGTCAGAGGGTCAGTACTGAGGGAGTGCCGCACTGTCGGAGGGTCAGTGCTGATGGAGTGCCGAACTGTCAGAGGTCAATGCTGAGGGAGTGCCACACTGTCAGAGGGTCAGTGCTGAGGGAGTGCCGCACTGTCAGAGGTTCAGTACTGAGGGAGTGCCGCACTGTCGCAGGGTCAGTGCTGAGGGAGTGCCGCACTGTCGGACGGTCAGTGCTGAGGGAGTGCCGCACTGTCAGAGGGTCCATACAGAGGGAATGCCACACTGTCAGAGGGTCAGTGCTGATGGAGTGCCGCACTGTCAGAGGGTCAGTACTGAGGGAATGCCACACTGTCAGAGGGTCAGTGCTGATGGAGTGCCGAACTGTCAGAGGTTCAGAGCCAATGGAGTGCCGCACTGTCGGAGGGTCAGTGCTGAGGGAGTGCCGCACTGTCAGAGCGTCAGTACTGAGGGAGTGCCGCACTGTCAGAGGGTCAGTACTGAGGGAGTGCTGCACTGTCAGAGGGTCAGTACTGAGGGAGTGCCCCACTGTCAGAGGGTCAGTACTGAGGGAGTGCCGCACTGTCAGAGGGTCAGTACTGAGGGAGTGCCACACTGTCAGAGGGTCAGTGCTGAGGGAGTGCAGCACTGTCAGAGGGTCAGTACTGAGGGAGTGCCGCACTGTTGGAGGGTCAGTGCTGATGGAGGGCCGCACTGTCGCAGGGTCAGTGCTGAGGGAGTGCCGCACTGTCGGAGGCTCAGTGCTGAGGGAGTGCCGCACTGTCAGAGGGTCAGTACTGAGGGAGTGCTGCACTGTCAGAGGGTCAGTACTGAGGGAGTGCCCCACTGTCAGAGGGTCAGTACTGAGGGAGTGCCGCACTGTCAGAGGATCAGTACTGAGGGAGTGCCGCACTGTCGCAGGGTCAGTGCTGAGGGAGTGCCGCACTGTCGGAGGGTCAGTGCTGAGGGAGTGCCGCACTGTCAGAGCGTCAGTACTGAGGGAGTGCCGCACTGTCGGAGGGTCAGTGCTGAGGGAGTGCCGCACTGTCAGAGGGTCAGTCCTGAGGGAGTGCTGCACTGTCAGAGGGTCAGTGCTGATGGAGTGCCGAACTGTCAGACGGACAGTGCTGAGGGAGTGCTGCACTGTCGGAGGGTCAGTACTGAGGGAGTGTCGCACTGTCGGAGGTTCAGTGCTGAGGGAGTGCAGCACTGTCAGAGGGTCAATACTGAGGGAGTGCAGCACTGTAGGAGGGTCAGCGCTGAGGGAGTGCTGCACTGTCAGAGGGTCAATGCTGATGGAGTGCCGAACTGTCAGACGGACAGTGCTGAGGGAGTGCTGCACTGTCGGAGGGTCAGTACTGAGGGAGTGCCGCACTGTCGGAGGTTCAGTGCTGAGGGAGTGCCGCACTGTCAGTGGGTCAGTGCTGAGGGAGTGCCACACTGTCAGTGGGTCAGTGCTGAGGGAGTGCCACACTGTTGGAGGGTCAGTGCTGAGGGAGTGCCGCACTGTCAGAGGGTCAGTGCTGAGGGAGTGCTGCACTGTCAGAGGGTCAATGCTGAGGGAGTGATGCACTGTCAGAGGGTCAGTGCTGAGGGAATGGGCACTGTCAGAGGGACAGTGCTGAGGGAGTGCCGCACGGTCGGAGGGTCAGTGCTGAGAAAATGGGCACTGTTAGAGGGACAGTGCTGAGGGAGTGCCGCACTGTCAGAGGGTCAGTACTGACGTAGTGCCACATTGTCAGAGGGTCAGTGCTGAGGGAGTGCCGCACTGTCAGAGGGACAGTGCTGAGGGAATGCCGCACTGTCGGAGGGTCACTTCGGAGGGAGTGCTGCACTGTCAGAGGGTCAGTGCTGAGGGAGTGCTGCACTGTCAGAGGGTCAGTGCTGAGGGAGTGCTGCACTGTCAGAGGGTCAGTACTGAGGGAGTGCCCCACTGTCAGAGGGTCAGTACTAAGGAAGTGCTGCCCTGTCAGAGGGTCAGTGCTGAGGGAGTGCCCCACTGTCAGAGGGTCAGTGTTGAGGGAATGCCACACTGTCATAGGGTCAGTGCTGAGGGAGTGCCGAACTGTCAGAGGGTCAGTGACGAGGGAGTGCTGCACTGTCAGAGGGTGAGTGCTGAGGGAATGCTGCTCTGTCAGAGGGTCAGTGCTGAGGGAATGCTGCACTGTCAGAGGGTCAGTGCTGAGGGAGTGCCGAACTGTCAGAGGGTCAGTGACGAGGGAGTGCCGCACTGTCAGAGGGTCAGTGCTGATGGAGTGCCGCACTGTCAGAGGGTCAGTGCTGAGGGAGTGCCGCACTGTCAGAGGGTCAGTGCTGAGGGAGTGCCGCACTGTCAGAGGGTCAGTGCTGAGGGAGTGCCGCACTGTCAGAGGGTCAGTGCTGCGGGAGGGCTGCACTGTCAGAGGGTCAGTGCTGCGGGCGTGCTGCACTGTCAGAGGGTCAGTGACGAGCGAGTGCCGCACTGTCAGAGGGTCAGTGCTGAGGGAGTGCTGCACTGTCAGAGGGTCAGTGCTGCGGGAGTGCTGCACTGTCAGAGAGTCAGTGCTGCGGGAGTGCTGCACTGTCAGAGGGTCAGTGCTGAGGGAGTGCCACACTGTATGAGGGTCAGTGCTGAGTGAGTGCTGCACTGTCAGTGGGTCAGTGCTGAGGGAGTGCCGCACTGTCGGGGGGTCAGTGCTGAGGGAGTGCCGCACTGTCAGAGGGTCAGTGCTGAGGGAGTGCTGCTCTGTCAGAGGGTCAGTGCTGAGGGAGGGCCGCACTGTCTGGGGGTCAGTGCTGAGGGAGTGCTACACTGTCAGAGGGTCAGTGCTGAGGGAGTGCCGCACTGTCGGAGGGTCAGTGCTGAGGGAGTGCCGCACTGTCAGAGGGTCAGTGCTGAGGGAGTGCCGCACTGTCGGAGGGTCAGTGCTGAGGGAGTGCCACACTGTCGGGGGGTCAGTGCTGAGGGGATGCCACACTGTCGGCGGGTCAGTGCTGAGGGAGTGCCGCACTGTCGGGTGGTCAGTGCTGAGGGAGTGCCGCATTGTCAGAAGGTCAGTGCTGAGGGAGTGCCGCACTGTCGGAGGGTCAGTGCTGTTGGAGTGGGCACTGTCAGAGGGTCAGTGCTGAGGGAGTGCCGCACTGTCAGAGGGTCAGTGCTGAGGGAGTGCTGCACTGTCAGAGGGTCAGTGCTGAGGGAGTGCCGCAGTGTCAGAGGGTCAGTGCTGAGGGAGTGCCGCACTGTCAGAGGGTCAGTGCTGAGGAAGTGCCACACTGTCAGAGGATCAGTGCTGAGGGAGTGCTGCTCTGTCAGAGGGTCAGTGCTGAGGGAGTGCTGCACTGTCAGAGGGTCAGTGCTGAGGGAGTGCCCCACTGTCAGAGGGTCAGTACTGAGGGTGTGCCGCACTGTCAGAGGGTCAGTACTGAGGGAATGCCACACTGTCAGAGGGTCAGTGCTGATGGAGTGCCGAACTGTCAGAGGGTCAGTGCTGAGCGAGTGCCCCACTGTCAGAGGGTCAGTGCTGAGGCAGTGCCGCACTCTCAGAGGGACAGTGCTGAGGGAATGCCGCACTGTCGGAGGGTCACTTCGGAGGGAGTGCTGGACTGTCAGAGGGTCAGTGCTGAGGGAGTGCTGCACTGTCAGAGGGTCAGTGCTGAGGCAGTGCCGCACTGTCAGAGGGTCAGTGCTGAGGGAATGCCGCACTGTCAGAGGGTCAGTATTGAGGGAGTGCCGCACTGTCGGAGGGTCAGTGCTGATGGAGTGCTGAACTGTCAGACGTCAGTGCTGAGGGAGTGCCACACTGTCAGAGGGTCAGTGCTGAGGGAGTGCCGCACTGTCAGAGGGTCAGTACTGAGGGAGTGCTGCCCTGTCAGAGGGTCAGTACTGAGGGAGTGCCCCACTGTCAGAGGGTCAGTACTGAGGGTGTGCCGCACTGTCAGATGGTCAGTACTGAGGGAATGCCACACTGTCAGAGGGTCAGTGCTGATGGAGTGCCGAACTGTCAGAGGGTCAGTGACGAGGGAATGCTGCACTGTCAGAGGGTGAGTGCTGAGGGAGTGCTGCTCTGTCAGAGGGTCAGTGCTGAGGGAGTGCCGCACTGTCAGAGGGTCAGTGCTGAGGGAGTGCCGCTCTGTCAGAGGGTCAGTGCTGAGGAAGTGCCGCACTGTCAGAGGGTCAGTGCTGATGGAGTGCCGCACTGTCAGAGGGTCAGTGCTGAGGGAGTGCCGCACTGTCAGAGGGTCAGTGCTGAGGAAGTGCCGCACTGTCAGAGGGTCAGTGCTGATGGAGTGCCGCACTGTCGGAAGGTCAATGCTGAGGGAGTGCCGCACTGTCAGATGGTCAGTGCTGAGGGAATGGGCACTGTCAGAGGGTCAGTGCTGAGGAAGTGCCGCACTGTCAGAGGGTCAGTGCTGATGGAGTGCCGCACTGTCGGAAGGTCAATGCTGAGGGAGTGCCGCACTGTCAGAGGGTCAGTGCTGAGGGAGTGCTGCACTGTCAGAGGGTCAGTGCTGAGGGAGTGCTGCTCTGTCAGAGGGTCAGTGCTGAGGGAATGCTGCTCTGTCAGAGGGTCAGTGCTGAGGGAGTGCTGCACTGTCAGAGGGTCAGTGCTGAGGGAGTGCTGCTCTGTCAGAGGGTCAGTGCTGAGGGAGTGCTGCACTGTCAGAGGGTCAGTGCTGAGGGAGTGCTGCTCTGTCAGAGGGTCAGTGCTGAGGCAGTGCTGCTCTGTCAGAGGGTCAGTGCTGAGGGAATGCTGCTCTGTCAGAGGATCAGTGCTGACGGAGTGACGCACTGTCAGAGGGTCAGTGCTGAGGGAGTACTGCACTGTCGGAGGGTCATTGCTGAGGGAGTGCCGCACTGTCAGAGGGTCATTGCTGAGGGAGTGCCGCACTGTCAGAGGGTCAGTGCTGATGGAGTGCCGCACTGTCAGAGGGTCAGTGCTGAGGAAGTGCCGAACTGTCAGAGGTTATTGCTGAGGGAGTGCCACACTGTCAGAGGGTCAGTACTGAGGGAGTGCTGCCCTGTCAGAGGGTCAGCACTGAGGGAGTGCCCCACTGTCAGAGGGTCAGTACTGAGGGTGTGCCGCACTGTCAGAGGGTCAGTACTGAGGGAATGCCACACTGTCAGAGGGTCAGTGCTGATGGAGTGCCGAACTGTCAGAGGGTCAGTGCTGAGCGAGTGCCCCACTGTCAGAGGGTCAGTGCTGAGGCAGTGCCGCACTCTCAGAGGGACAGTGCTGAGGGAATGCCGCACTGTCGGAGGGTCACTTCGGAGGGAGTGCTGCATTGTCAGAGGGTCAGTGCTGAGGGAGTGCTGCACTGTCAGAGGGTCAGTGCTGAGGGAGTGCCGCACTGTCAGAGGGTCAGTGCTGAGGGAGTGCCGCACTGTCAGAGGGTCAGTACTGAGTGAGTGCCGCACTGTCGGAGGGTCAGTGCTGATGGAGTGCCGAACTGTCAGAGGTCAGTGCTGAGGGAGTGCCACACTGTCAGAGGGTCAGTGCTGAGGGAGTGCCGCACTGTCAGAGGGTCAGTACTGAGGGAGTGCTGCCCTGTCAGAGGGTCAGTACTGAGGGAGTGCCCCACTGTCAGAGGGTCAGTGCTGAGGGAGTGCCACACTGTCAGAGGGTCAGTACTGAGGGAGTGCTGCCCTGTCAGAGGGTCAGTACTGAGGGAGTGCCCCACTGTCAGAGGGTCAGTGCTGAGGGAATGCCACACTGTCATAGGGTCAGTGCTGATGGAGTGCCGAACTGTCAGAGGGTCAGTGACGAGGGAATGCTGCACTGTCAGAGGGTGAGTGCGGAGGGAGTGCTGCTCTGTCAGAGGGTCAGTGCTGAGGGAGTGCCGCACTGTCAGAGGGTCAGTGCTGATGGAGTGCCGCACTGTCAGAGGGTCACTGCTGAGGGAGTGCCGCACTGTCAGAGGGTCAGTGCTGAGGAAGTGCCGCACGGTCAGAGGGTCAGTGCTGAGGGAGTGCCGCACTGTCAGAGGGTCAGTGTTGAGGGAGTGCCGCACTGTCAGAGGGTCAGTACTGAGGGAGTGCTGCCCTGTCAGAGGGTCAGGACTGAGGGAGTGCCCCACTGTCAGAGGGTCAGTGCTGAGGGTGTGCCGCACTGTCAGAGGGTCAGTACTTAGGGAATGCCATACTGTCATAGGGTCAGTGCTGATGGAGTGCCGAACTGTCAGAGGGTCAGTGACGAGGGAATGCTGCACTGTCAGAGGGTGAGTGCTGAGGGAGTGCTGCTCTGTCAGAGGGTCAGTGCTGAGGGAGTGCCGCACTGTCAGAGGGTCAGTGCTGATGGAGTGCCGCACTGTCAGAGGGTCAGTGCTGAGGGAGTGCCGCACTGTCAGAGGGTCAGTGCTGAGGAAGTGCCGCACTGTCAGAGGATCAGTACTGACGTAGTGCTGCTCTGTCAGAGGGTCAGTGCTGAGGGAGTGCCGCACTGTCAGAGGGTCAGTGCTGAGGGAGTGCCGCACTGTCAGAGGGTCAGTGCTGATGGAGTGCCGCACTGTCAGAGGGTCAGTGCTGAGGGAGTGCCGCACTGTCAGAGGGTCAGTGCTGAGGAAGTGCCGCACTGTCAGAGGGTCAGTGCTGATGGAGTGCCGCACTGTCGGAGGGTCAATGCTGAGGGAGTGCCGCACTGTCAGATGGTCAGTGCTGAGGGAATGGGCACTGTCAGAGGAACAGTGCTGAGGGAGTAATGCAATGTCGGAGGGTCAGTGCTGACGTAGTGCCGTATTGTCAGAGGGTCAGTGCTGAGGGAGTGCCGCACTGTCAGAGGGTCAGTGCTGAGGGAGTGCTGCACTGTCAGAGGGTCAATACTGAGGGAGTGCAGCACTGTCAGAGGGTCAGTGCTGATGGAGTGCCGCACTGTTGGAGGGTCAGTGCTGAGGGAGTGCTGCACTGTCGGAGGGTCATTGCTGAGGGAGTGGACACTGTCAGAGGGTCAGTGCTGAGGGAGTGCTGCACTGTCAGAGGGTCAGTGCTGAGGGAGTGCCGCACTGTCAGAGGGTCAGTGCTGAGGGAGTGCTGCACTGTCAGAGGGTCAGTACTGACAGAGTGCTACACTGTCGGAGGGTCAGTGCTGAGGGAGTGCTGCACTGTCAGAGGGTCAGTGCTGAGGGAGTGCCGCACTGTCAGAGGGTCAGTACTGAGGGAGTGCTGCCCTGTCAGAGGGTCAGTACTGAGGGAGTGCCGCACTGTCAGAGGGTCAGTGCTGCAGGAGTACTGCACTGTCGGAGGGTCAGTGCTGAGGGAGTGCAGCACTGTCAGAGGGTCAGTGCTGAGGTAGTGCCGCACTGTCAGAGGGTCAGTGCTGAGGGAGTGCCGCACTGTCAGAGGGTCAGTGCTGAGGGTGTGCTGCACTGTAAGAGGGTCAGTGCTGAGGGAGTGCCCCACTGTCAGAGGGTCAGTGCTGAGGGAGTGCCCCACTGTCAGAGGGTCAGTGCTGAGGGAGTACTGCACTGTCGGAGGGTCATTGCTGAGGGAGGGCCGCACTGTCAGAGGGTCAGTGCTGAGGGAGTGCTGCATTGTCAGAGGGTCAGTGCTGAGGGAGTGCTGCAGTGTCAGAGGGTCAGTGCTGAGGGAGTACTGCAATGTCGGAGGGTCAGTGCTGACGTAGTGCCGTATTGTCAGAGGGTCAGTGCTGAGGGAGTGCCGCACTGTCAGAGGGTCAGTGCTGAGGGAGTGCTGCACTGTCAGAGGGTCAATACTGATTGAGTGCAGCACGGTCGGAGGGTCAGTGCTGAGGGAATGGGCACTGTTAGAGGGACAGTGCTGAGGGAGTGCCGCACTGTCAGAGGGTCAGTGCTGAGGGAGTGCCGCACTGTCGGAGGGTCAGTGCTGACGTAGTGCCGCATTGTCAGAGGGTCAGTGCTGAGGGAGTGCCGCACTGTCGGAGGGTCACTTCGGCGGGAGTGCTGCACTGTCAGAGGGTCAGTGCTGAGGGAGTGCTGCACTGTCAGAGGGTCAGTGCTGAGTGAGTGCCGCACTGTCAGAGGGACAGTTCTGAGGGAATGCCGCACTGTCGGAGGGTCACTTCGGAGGGAGTGCTGCACTGTCAGAGGGTCAGTGCTGAGGGAGTGCTGCACTGTCAGAGGGTCAGTGCTGAGGGAGTGCTGCACTGTCAGAGGGTCAGTGCTGAGGGAGTGCCGCACTGTCAGAGGGTCAGTACTGAGGGAGTGCCACACTGTCAGAGGGTCAGTACTGAGGGAGTGCTGCCCTGTCAGAGGGTCAGTACTGAGGGAGTGCCCCACTGTCAGAGTGTCAGTACTGAGGGTGTGCCGCACTGTCAGAGGGTCAGTACTGAGGGAATGCCACACTGTCAGAGGGTCAGTGCTGATGGAGTGCCGAACTGTCAGAGGGTCAGAGCTAAGGGAGTGCCGCACTGTCAAAGGGTCGGTGCTGAGGGAGTGCTGCACTGTCAGAGGTTCAGTACTGAGGCAGTGCCGCACTGTCGGAGTGTCAGTGCTGAGGGAGTGCCCCACTGTCAGAGGGTCAGTGCTGAGGCAGTGCCGCACTGTTGGAGGGTCAGTGCTGAGGGAGTGCCGCAGTGTCAGAGGGTCAGTGCTGAGGGAGTGCCCCACTGTCAGAGGGTCAGTACTGAGGGAGTGCCGAACTGTCAGAGGGTCAGTGCTGAGGGAGTGCCACACTGTCAGAGGGTCAGTACTGAGGGAGTGCCCCACTGTCAGAGGGTCAGTACTGATGGAGTGCCGAACTGTCAGAGGGTCAGTGACGAGGGAGTACTGCACTGTCGGAGGGTCATTGCTGAGGGAGGGCCGCACTGTCAGAGGGTCAGTGCTGAGGGAGTGCTGCATTGTCAGAGGGTCAGTGCTGAGGGAGTGCTGCAGTGTCAGAGGGTCAGTGCTGAGGGAGTACTGCAATGTCGGAGGGTCAGTGCTGACGTAGTGCCGTATTGTCAGAGGGTCAGTGCTGAGGGAGTGCCGCACTGTCAGAGGGTCAGTGCTGAGGGAGTGCTGCACTGTCAGAGGGTCAATACTGATTGAGTGCAGCACGGTCGGAGGGTCAGTGCTGAGGGAATGGGCACTGTTAGAGGGACAGTGCTGAGGGAGTGCCGCACTGTCAGAGGGTCAGTGCTGAGGGAGTGCCGCACTGTCGGAGGGTCAGTGCTGACGTAGTGCCGCATTGTCAGAGGGTCAGTGCTGAGGGAGTGCCGCACTGTCGGAGGGTCACTTCGGCGGGAGTGCTGCACTGTCAGAGGGTCAGTGCTGAGGGAGTGCTGCACTGTCAGAGGGTCAGTGCTGAGTGAGTGCCGCACTGTCAGAGGGACAGTTCTGAGGGAATGCCGCACTGTCGGAGGGTCACTTCGGAGGGAGTGCTGCACTGTCAGAGGGTCAGTGCTGAGGGAGTGCTGCTCTGTCAGAGGGTCAGTGCTGAGGGAGTGCCGCACTGTCAGAGGGCCAGTGCTGAGGGAGTGCTGCACTGTCAGAGGGTCAGTGCTGAGGGAGTGCCCCACTGTCAGAGGGTCAGTGCTGAGGGAGTGCTGCTCTCTCAGAGGGTCAGTGCTGAGGGAGTGCCGCACTGTCGGAGGGTCAGTGCTGACGTAGTGCCGCATTGTCAGAGGGTCAGTGCTGAGGGAGTGCCACACTGTCAGAGGGTCAGTGCTGAGGGAGTGCTGCTCTGTCAGAGGGTCAGTGCTGACAGAGTGGCGCACTGTCAGAGGGTCATTGCTGAGGGAGTGTTGCACTGTCGGAGGGTCAGTGCTGAGGGAGTGCTGCACTGTCAGAGGGTCAGTGCTGAGGGAGTGCCGCACTGTTGGAGGGTCAGTGCTGAGGGAGTGCTGCACTGTCGGAGGTTCAGTGCTGAGGGAGTGCCGCACTGTCAGAGGGTCAGTGCTGAGGAAGTGCCACACAGTCGGAGGGTCAGTGCTGAGGGAGTGCCGCACTGTCAGAGGGTCAGTGCTGAGGGAGTGCCACACTGTCAGAGGGTCAGTGCTGAGGGAGTGCCACACTGTCAGAGGGTCAGTGCTGAGCGAGTGCCGAACTGTCAGAGGTCAGTGCTGAGGGAGTGCCACACTGTCAGAGGGTCAGAGCTGAGGGAGTGCCGCACTGTCAGAGGTCAGTGCTGAGGGAGTGCCACACTGTCAGAGGGTCAGTGCTGAGGAAGTGCTGCACTGTCAGAGGGTCAGTGCTGAGGGAGTGCCGCACTGTCAGAGGGTCAGTGCTGAGGGAGTGCCGCACTGTCAGAGGGTCAGTGCTGAGGGAGTGCCGCACTGTCAGAGGGTCAGTGCTGAGGGAGTGCCGCACTGTCGGAGGGTCAGTGCTGAGGGAGTGCTGCACTGTCAGAGGGTCAGTGCTGCGGGAGTGCTGCACTGTCAGAGAGTCAGTGCTGCGGGAGTGCTGCACTGTCAGAGGGTCAGTGCTGAGGGAGTGCCACACTGTATGAGGGTCAGTGCTGAGTGAGTGCTGCACTGTCAGTGGGTCAGTGCTGAGGGAGTGCCGCACTGTCGGGGGGTCAGTGCTGAGGGAGTGCTGCTCTGTCAGAGGGTCAGTGCTGAGGGAGTGCTGCTCTGTCAGAGGGTCAGTGCTGAGGGAGGGCCGCACTGTCTGGGGGTCAGTGCTGAGGGAGTGCTACACTGTCAGAGGGTCAGTGCTGAGGGAGTGCCGCACTGTCGGAGGGTCAGTGCTGAGGGAGTGCCGCACTGTCAGAGGGTCAGTGCTGAGGGAGTGCCGCACTGTCGGAGGGTCAGTGCTGAGGGAGTGCCACACTGTCGGGGGGTCAGTGCTGAGGGGATGCCACACTGTCGGCGGGTCAGTGCTGAGGGAGTGCCGCACTGTCGGGTGGTCAGTGCTGAGGGAGTGCCGCATTGTCAGAAGGTCAGTGCTGAGGGAGTGCCGCACTGTTGGAGGGTCAGTGCTGTTGGAGTGGGCACTGTCAGAGGGTCAGTGCTGAGGGAGTGCCG
This sequence comes from Chiloscyllium punctatum, assembly GCF_047496795.1. Lineage (NCBI taxonomy): Eukaryota > Metazoa > Chordata > Chondrichthyes > Orectolobiformes > Hemiscylliidae > Chiloscyllium > Chiloscyllium punctatum. The sequence continues at coordinate 65,387,083 of NC_092767.1, read as the reverse complement.
CACTGTCAGAGGGTCAGTGCTGAGGGAGTGCTGCACTGTCAGAGGGTCAGTGCTGAGGGAGTGCCGCAGTGTCAGAGGGTCAGTGCTGAGGGAGTGCCGCACTGTCAGAGGGTCAGTGCTGAGGAAGTGCCACACTGTCAGAGGATCAGTGCTGAGGGAGTGCTGCTCTGTCAGAGGGTCAGTGCTGAGGGAGTGCTGCACTGTCAGAGGGTCAGTGCTGAGGGAGTGCCCCACTGTCAGAGGGTCAGTACTGAGGGTGTGCCGCACTGTCAGAGGGTCAGTACTGAGGGAATGCCACACTGTCAGAGGGTCAGTGCTGATGGAGTGCCGAACTGTCAGAGGGTCAGTGCTGAGCGAGTGCCCCACTGTCAGAGGGTCAGTGCTGAGGCAGTGCCGCACTCTCAGAGGGACAGTGCTGAGGGAATGCCGCACTGTCGGAGGGTCACTTCGGAGGGAGTGCTGCACTGTCAGAGGGTCAGTGCTGAGGGAGTGCTGCACTGTCAGAGGGTCAGTGCTGAGGCAGTGCCGCACTGTCAGAGGGTCAGTGCTGAGGGAATGCCGCACTGTCAGAGGGTCAGTATTGAGGGAGTGCCGCACTGTCGGAGGGTCAGTGCTGATGGAGTGCTGAACTGTCAGACGTCAGTGCTGAGGGAGTGCCACACTGTCAGAGGGTCAGTGCTGAGGGAGTGCCGCACTGTCAGAGGGTCAGTACTGAGGGAGTGCTGCCCTGTCAGAGGGTCAGTACTGAGGGAGTGCCCCACTGTCAGAGGGTCAGTACTGAGGGTGTGCCGCACTGTCAGATGGTCAGTACTGAGGGAATGCCACACTGTCAGAGGGTCAGTGCTGATGGAGTGCCGAACTGTCAGAGGGTCAGTGACGAGGGAATGCTGCACTGTCAGAGGGTGAGTGCTGAGGGAGTGCTGCTCTGTCAGAGGGTCAGTGCTGAGGGAGTGCCGCACTGTCAGAGGGTCAGTGCTGAGGGAGTGCCGCTCTGTCAGAGGGTCAGTGCTGAGGAAGTGCCGCACTGTCAGAGGGTCAGTGCTGATGGAGTGCCGCACTGTCAGAGGGTCAGTGCTGAGGGAGTGCCGCACTGTCAGAGGGTCAGTGCTGAGGAAGTGCCGCACTGTCAGAGGGTCAGTGCTGATGGAGTGCCGCACTGTCAGATGGTCAGTGCTGAGGGAATGGGCACTGTCAGAGGGACAGTGCTGGGGGAGTGCCGCACTGTCAGAGGATCAGTACTGACGTAGTGCCGCATTGTCAGAGGGTCAGTGCTGAGGGAGTGCTGCACTGTCAGAGGGTCAGTGCTGAGGGAGTGCTGCTCTGTCAGAGGGTCAGTGCTGAGGGAATGCTGCTCTGTCAGAGGGTCAGTGCTGAGGGAGTGCTGCACTGTCAGAGGGTCAGTGCTGAGGGAGTGCTGCTCTGTCAGAGGGTCAGTGCTGAGGGAGTGCTGCACTGTCAGAGGGTCAGTGCTGAGGGAGTGCTGCTCTGTCAGAGGGTCAGTGCTGAGGCAGTGCTGCTCTGTCAGAGGGTCAGTGCTGAGGGAATGCTGCTCTGTCAGAGGATCAGTGCTGACGGAGTGACGCACTGTCAGAGGGTCAGTGCTGAGGGAGTACTGCACTGTCGGAGGGTCATTGCTGAGGGAGTGCCGCACTGTCAGAGGGTCATTGCTGAGGGAGTGCCGCACTGTCAGAGGGTCAGTGCTGATGGAGTGCCGCACTGTCAGAGGGTCAGTGCTGAGGAAGTGCCGAACTGTCAGAGGTTATTGCTGAGGGAGTGCCACACTGTCAGAGGGTCAGTACTGAGGGAGTGCTGCCCTGTCAGAGGGTCAGCACTGAGGGAGTGCCCCACTGTCAGAGGGTCAGTACTGAGGGTGTGCCGCACTGTCAGAGGGTCAGTACTGAGGGAATGCCACACTGTCAGAGGGTCAGTGCTGATGGAGTGCCGAACTGTCAGAGGGTCAGTGCTGAGCGAGTGCCCCACTGTCAGAGGGTCAGTGCTGAGGCAGTGCCGCACTCTCAGAGGGACAGTGCTGAGGGAATGCCGCACTGTCGGAGGGTCACTTCGGAGGGAGTGCTGCATTGTCAGAGGGTCAGTGCTGAGGGAGTGCTGCACTGTCAGAGGGTCAGTGCTGAGGGAGTGCCGCACTGTCAGAGGGTCAGTGCTGAGGGAGTGCCGCACTGTCAGAGGGTCAGTACTGAGTGAGTGCCGCACTGTCGGAGGGTCAGTGCTGATGGAGTGCCGAACTGTCAGAGGTCAGTGCTGAGGGAGTGCCACACTGTCAGAGGGTCAGTGCTGAGGGAGTGCCGCACTGTCAGAGGGTCAGTACTGAGGGAGTGCTGCCCTGTCAGAGGGTCAGTACTGAGGGAGTGCCCCACTGTCAGAGGGTCAGTGCTGAGGGAGTGCCACACTGTCAGAGGGTCAGTACTGAGGGAGTGCTGCCCTGTCAGAGGGTCAGTACTGAGGGAGTGCCCCACTGTCAGAGGGTCAGTGCTGAGGGAATGCCACACTGTCATAGGGTCAGTGCTGATGGAGTGCCGAACTGTCAGAGGGTCAGTGACGAGGGAATGCTGCACTGTCAGAGGGTGAGTGCGGAGGGAGTGCTGCTCTGTCAGAGGGTCAGTGCTGAGGGAGTGCCGCACTGTCAGAGGGTCAGTGCTGATGGAGTGCCGCACTGTCAGAGGGTCAGTGCTGAGGGAGTGCCGCACTGTCAGAGGGTCAGTGATGAGGAAGTGCCGCACGGTCAGAGGGTCGGTGCTGAGGGAGTGCCGCACTGTCAGAGGGTCAGTGTTGAGGGAGTGCCGCACTGTCAGAGGGTCAGTACTGAGGGAGTGCTGCCCTGTCAGAGGGTCAGTACTGAGGGAGTGCCCCACTGTCAGAGGGTCAGTGCTGAGGGTGTGCCGCACTGTCAGAGGGTCAGTACTTAGGGAATGCCATACTGTCATAGGGTCAGTGCTGATGGAGTGCCGAACTGTCAGAGGGTCAGTGACGAGGGAATGCTGCACTGTCAGAGGGTGAGTGCTGAGGGAGTGCTGCTCTGTCAGAGGGTCAGTGCTGAGGGAGTGCCGCACTGTCAGAGGGTCAGTGCTGATGGAGTGCCGCACTGTCAGAGGGTCAGTGCTGAGGGAGTGCCGCACTGTCAGAGGGTCAGTGCTGAGGAAGTGCCGCACGGTCAGAGGGTCAGTGCTGAGGGAGTGCCGCACTGTCAGAGGGTCAGTGACGAGGGAATGCTGCACTGTCAGAGGGTGAGTGCTGAGGGAGTGCTGCTCTGTCAGAGGGTCAGTGCTGAGGGAGTGCCGCACTGTCAGAGGGTCAGTGCTGATGGAGTGCCGCACTGTCAGAGGGTCAGTGCTGAGGGAGTGCCGCACTGTCAGAGGGTCAGTGCTGAGGGAGTGCCGCACTGTCAGAGGGTCAGTGTTGAGGAAGTGCCGCACTGTCAGAGGGTCAGTGCTGATGGAGTGCCGCACTGTCGGAGGGTCAATGCTGAGGGAGTGCCGCACTGTCAGATGGTCAGTGCTGAGGGAATGGGCACTGTCAGAGGGTCAGTGCTGAGGGAGTGCCGCACTGTCAGAGGGTCAGTGCTGAGGGAGTGCTGCTCTGTCAGAGGGTCAGTGCTGAGGGAATGCTGCTCTGTCAGAGGGTCAGTGCTGAGGGAGTACTGCACTGTCGGAGGGTCAGTGCTGAGGGAGTGCCGCACTGTCAGAGGGTCAGTGCAGAGGGAGTGCTGCACTGTCAGAGGGTCAGTGCTGATGGAGTGCCGCACTGTTGGAGGGTCAGTGCTGAGGGAGTGCTGCACTGTCGGAGGGTCATTGCTGAGGGAGTGGACACTGTCAGAGGGTCAGTGCTGAGGGAGTGCTGCACTGTCAGAGGGTCAGTGCTGAGGGAGTGCCGCACTGTCAGAGGGTCAGTGCTGAGGGAGTGCTGCACTGTCAGAGGGTCAGTACTGACAGAGTGCTACACTGTCGGAGGGTCAGTGCTGAGGGAGTGCTGCACTGTCAGAGGGTCAGTGCTGAGGGAGTGCCGCACTGTCAGAGGGTCAGTACTGAGGGAGTGCTGCCCTGTCAGAGGGTCAGTACTGAGGGAGTGCCGCACTGTCAGAGGGTCAGTGCTGCAGGAGTACTGCACTGTCGGAGGGTCAGTGATGAGGGAGTGCAGCACTGTCAGAGGGTCAGTGCTGAGGTAGTGCCGCACTGTCAGAGGGTCAGTGCTGCAGGAGTACTGCACTGTCGGAGGGTCAGTGCTGAGGGAGTGCCCCACTGTCAGAGGGTCAGTGCTGAGGGAGTGCCGCACTGTCGGAGGGTCATTGCTGAGGGAGGGCCGCACTGTCAGAGGGTCAGTGCTGAGGGAGTGCTGCATTGTCAGAGGGTCAGTGCTGAGGGAGTGCTGCAGTGTCAGAGGGTCAGTGCTGAGGGAGTACTGCAATGTCGGAGGGTCAGTGCTGACGTAGTGCCGTATTGTCAGAGGGTCAGTGCTGAGGGAGTGCCGCACTGTCAGAGGGTCAGTGCTGAGGGAGTGCTGCACTGTCAGAGGGTCAATACTGATTGAGTGCAGCACGGTCGGAGGGTCAGTGCTGAGGGAATGGGCACTGTTAGAGGGACAGTGCTGAGGGAGTGCCGCACTGTCAGAGGGTCAGTGCTGAGGGAGTGCCGCACTGTCGGAGGGTCAGTGCTGACGTAGTGCCGCATTGTCAGAGGGTCAGTGCTGAGGGAGTGCCGCACTGTCGGAGGGTCACTTCGGCGGGAGTGCTGCACTGTCAGAGGGTCAGTGCTGAGGGAGTGCTGCACTGTCAGAGGGTCAGTGCTGAGTGAGTGCCGCACTGTCAGAGGGACAGTTCTGAGGGAATGCCGCACTGTCGGAGGGTCACTTCGGAGGGAGTGCTGCACTGTCAGAGGGTCAGTGCTGAGGGAGTGCTGCACTGTCAGAGGGTCAGTGCTGAGGGAGTGCTGCACTGTCAGAGGGTCAGTGCTGAGGGAGTGCCGCACTGTCAGAGGGTCAGTACTGAGGGAGTGCCGCACTGTCGGAGGGTCAGTGCTGATGGAGTGCCGAACTGTCAGAGGTCAGTGCTGAGGGAGTGCCACACTGTCAGAGGGTCAGTACTGAGGGAGTGCTGCCCTGTCAGAGGGTCAGTACTGAGGGAGTGCCCCACTGTCAGAGTGTCAGTACTGAGGGTGTGCCGCACTGTCAGAGGGTCAGTACTGAGGGAATGCCACACTGTCAGAGGGTCAGTGCTGATGGAGTGCCGAACTGTCAGAGGGTCAGTGCTAAGGGAGTGCCGCACTGTCAAAGGGTCGGTGCTGAGGGAGTGCTGCACTGTCAGAGGTTCAGTACTGAGGCAGTGCCGCACTGTCGGAGTGTCAGTGCTGAGGGAGTGCCCCACTGTCAGAGGGTCAGTGCTGAGGCAGTGCCGCACTGTTGGAGGGTCAGTGCTGAGGGAGTGCCGCAGTGTCAGAGGGTCAGTGCTGAGGGAGTGCCCCACTGTCAGAGGGTCAGTACTGAGGGAGTGCCGCACTGTCAGAGGGTCAGTGCTGATGGAGTGCTGAACTGTCAGAGGGTCAGTGCTGAGGGAGTGCCGAACTGTCAGAGGGTCAGTGCTGAGGGAGTGCCACACTGTCAGAGGGTCAGTACTGAGGGAGTGCCCCACTGTCAGAGGGTCAGTACTGATGGAGTGCCGAACTGTCAGAGGGTCAGTGACGAGGGAATGCTGCACTGTCAGAGGGTGAGTGCTGAGGGAGTGCTGCTCTGTCAGAGGGTCAGTGCTGAGGGAGTGCCCCACTGTCAGAGGGTCAGTGCTGAGGGAGTGCTGCTCTCTCAGAGGGTCAGTGCTGAGGGAGTGCCGCACTGTCGGAGGGTCAGTGCTGACGTAGTGCCGCATTGTCAGAGGGTCAGTGCTGAGGGAGTGCTGCACTGTCAGAGGGTCAGTGCTGAGGGAGTGCCGCACTGTTGGAGGGTCAGTGCTGAGGGAGTGCTGCACTGTCGGAGGTTCAGTGCTGAGGGAGTGCCGCACTGTCAGAGGGTCAGTGCTGAGGAAGTGCCACACAGTCAGAGGGTCAGTGCTGAGGGAGTGCCACACTGTCAGAGGGTCAGTGCTGAGGGAGTGCCGCACTGTCGGGGGGTCAGTGCTGAGGGAGTGCCGCACTGTCAGAGGGTCAGTGCTGAGGGAGTGCCGCACTGTCAGAGGGTCAGTGCTGATGGAGTGCCGCACTGTCGGAGGGTCAGTACTGAGGGAGTGCTGCACTGTCAGAGGGTCAGTGCTGAGGGAGTGCTGCACTGTCAGAGGGTCAGTGCTGAGGGAGTGCCGCACTGTCAGAGGGTCAGTGCTGAGGGAGTGCCGCACTGTCAGAGGGTCAGTGCTGAGGGAGTGCCGCAGTGTCAGAGGGTCAGTACTGAGGGAGTGCCCCAGTGTCAGAGGGTCAGTACTGAGGGAGTGCCGCACTGTCAGAGGGTCAGTGCTGAGGGAGTGCTGCGCTGTCAGAGGGTCAGTGCTGAGGGAGTGCTGCACTGTCAGAGGGTCAGTACTAAGGGAGTGCCACACTGTCAGAGGGTCAGTACTGAGGGAGTGCCGCACTGTCAGAGGGTCAGTACTGAGGGAGTGCCACACTGTCAGAGGGTCAGTGCTGAGGGAGTGCTGCTCTGTCAGATGGTCAGTGCTGAGGGAATGCTGGTCTGTCAGAGGGTCAGTGCTGACAGAGTGGCGCACTGTCAGAGGGTCAGTGCTGAGGGAGTGTTGCACTGTCGGAGGGTCAGTGCTGAGGGAGTGCTGCACTGTCAGAGGGTCAGTGCTGAGGGAGTGCCGCACTGTTGGAGGGTCAGTGCTGAGGGAGTGCTGCACTGTCGGAGGTTCAGTGCTGAGGGAGTGCCGCACTGTCAGAGGGTCAGTGCTGAGGAAGTGCCACACAGTCAGAGGGTCAGTCCTGAGGGAGTGCCACACTGTCAGAGGGTCAGTGCTGAGGGAGTGCCGCACTGTCGGGGGGTCAGTGCTGAGGGAGTGCCGCACTGTCAGAGGGTCAGTGCTGAGGGAGTGCCGCACTGTCAGAGGGTCAGTGCTGATGGAGTGCCGTACTGTCGGAGGGTCAGTGCTGAGGGAGTGCCGCACTGTCAGAGGGTCAGTGCTGAGGGAGTGCCACACTGTCAGAGGGTCAGTGCTGAGGGAGTGCCACACTGTCAGAGGGTCAGTGCTGAGGGAGTGCCGCACTGTCAGAGGGTCAGAGCTGAGGGAGTGCCGCACTGTCAGAGGTCAGTGCTGAGGGAGTGCCACACTGTCAGAGGGTCAGTGCTGAGGAAGTGCTGCACTGTCAGAGGGTCAGTGCTGAGGGAGTGCCGCACTGTCAGAGGGTCAGTGCTGAGGGAGTGCCGCACTGTCAGAGGGTCAGTGCTGAGGGAGTGCCGCACTGTCAGAGGGTCAGTGCTGAGGGAGTGCTGCACTGTCAGAGGGTCAGTGCTGAGGGAGTGCTGCACTGTCAGAGGGTCAGTGCTGAGGGAGTACTGCACTGTCGGAGGGTCAGTGCTGAGGGAGTGCCGCACTGTCAGAGGGTCAGTGCTGAGGGAGTGCCGCATTGTCAGAGGGTCAGTGCTGAGGGAGTGCCACACTGTCAGAGGGTCAGTGCTGAGGGAGTGCCGCACTGTCAGAGGGTCAGTGCTGAGGGAGTACTGCACTGAGGTCCGGTCATTTCAACTGTGACCCTGTCAGGGTGAGGTCTGAGGCTCAACATTCTTGTGAACGGGGAATGTTTGAAATGTTTCTATAGGAGTCACTGAGTCCTCATTATGGCAGCGTTTACTCCCCTTCCCTGAAATACAGTGGCTCAGAAATTTCCGCGTCAATCCCATCGCTGTAGGTCTGTATTCCAGACTGGATAAGGAGAACAGATTTCCCTCTTTAAAGTATATTAGTGAGCCAGATGAACCTTTGTGAAAATTGTCCATAGATTCAATTGCACTGTTTACTCTCAATTCATCATCACTCCAATATCAATCCTTTTCCCTCCTCTCTCTCTCTCTCTCTCTCTCTGCACTTTTCCATCATTCAATGTTTCCATTTCACTTCGTCTCTTTCTTCCTCAGTCTCTCTCTCTCTCTCTCTCTCTCTCTCTGCCTTCCTTTCTTTTCTTCTATCATCCTTTCCCTCATCCTCTTGTCCACGTCTCCTGGGTGCCTAACCCCTCACGCACCCTCCCTCCGGGGACCCACCACCCCCTCTCCCCACCCCGCCTCGCCTCGCTGCTCCCTCCCGGAATCTCCGGAAGCCAGGCTCGCTCTCAGGGGTCACCCAAGTGATTTTCCGTTCCCCGGGACCTCCCTTGCCGGCCCCACTCTCCGGGTTTTCCCGCGGTGATTCCCTGAGCTGGGTGCCGCCGAGCGTGGACGGGAGGTGCCGGGAATCTCCACGTGAAACAGGGAAGCGCTGGGGGTCACGCTCTCCCGGTCGCTGTTCACTGTTCACTGTGACTGCACGGCTTTCCCCAGCACCGGATATCCCAGTCAGGGCGGTTACTCGGCCCCCTCCCTTCCCCGAACAGTTCCCATTCCCAGATTTTCCACACTGGCCTCAAGTTGGACTTGAACCGGCTTCTTGGGGGGGGAGTTTGTCAGGAAGCGGGAGCGAGAGCTCCCTCAGCTGGCAGTGAGGAGACCAGCAGCTCCTCTGACTGTGCCTGGTCTACACCTCCCCCTCACTCACCTGGAACCATCAGAAATCAGAACAGGAGGAGGCCATTCGGCCCCTCAGGTCGCTGCAATCAGACTGTGGTTGATCCAACACTCCTCGCGCCCACTTTCCTGCCCCTCTTCCCTGTAACCTGCGATTCCCAGACGGATCGAGAATCACTCTCAAATTAAATACGTACGGGCAGGGAGACAGTGGCCTGGTGGCGTTAACGCTGGGCTGTTAACCCCAAGGATCTGGTCACGTTCTGAGGGACCTGAGTTAGAATCCCAACGCGGCAGATGGTGGAATTTGAGAACCGTTAAAAATTTGGAATTGAGAGTCGAGTGGTGACCATGAAAAGTGATTGTTGGAAATGCCCATCTGGCTCACTCATCCCCTTTAGGGAAGGAAGCTGCCCTCCTTACCCAGCCCGGCCTGCATGTGACTCCAGACCCACCACAATGTGGTTGCTTCTTAACTGTGCTCTGGGCAATTAGGGATGGGCAATGAATGCTGGGCCCAGCCAATGACAACGTCATCCTGTGAATGAATTAAAATAGAACAGGAATGGGCCCTTTGAGCCAAGGTTTTGTGCTGAACATGGCACCAAATGAAACTAATGCCTCCTGCCTGTCCTTGGTCCATCTCCCACCATCCCTTGCGTATTAATGTGCTTGTATAAAAACCCCTTAAATGCCCCTATCGTATCTGCCCCCACCTGCACCCCTAGCAGCGTATTCCAGACACCTACCACTCTCTGTGTAAAAAACTCACCCCTCACCTCTCCGTTGAACTTTCCCCTCTCACCTTAAAAACATGCCCCCCCCCCCCACACCCCCACACCCCCACACCCCCAGTATTAGACATTTCAACTCTGGGCTGAAAACGTGTTGCTGGAAAAGCGCAGCAGGTCAGGCAGCATCCAAGGAGCAGGAGAATCGACGTTTCGGGCATGAGCCCGATGTTTCCTGAAGAAGGGCTCACGCCCGAAACGTCGATTCTCCTGTTCCTTGGATGCTGCCTGACCTGCTGCGCTTTTCCAGCAACACGTTTTCAGCTCCGATCTCCAGCACCTGCAGTCCTCACTTTCTCCTCGAAGATTTCAACTCTGGGAACAAGACTCTGACCGTTAACCCTATCTGTGCATCTCATAATTGTATCGACTTCAACCAAATCTCACCCTCAGCCTCTGCCACTCCACTGAAAACAACCTGAGTTTCTCCAGCCTCTCCTTATAGCTCATACCCTCTAATCCAGGTCGCATCCTGATAAACCTCTTCTGCACCCTCTCCAATGCCTCCACTTCCTTCCTGTGATGTGGTGACCAGAATTAAAGGCCATATTCTAAGTGTGACCTAACCAAAGTCCATAAGACTATAAGATATAGGAGCAGAAATCAGGCCATTCAGCCCATCGAAGTCTGCTCCACCATTCAATCATGGCTGATAAGTTTCTCAACCCCATTCTCCCCCTTTCTCCCTGTAACCCTTGGACCCCTTTACAATCAAGAACCTATCTATCTTCATCTTAAATATACTCAATGACCTGGCCTCCACAGCTTCTGTGGCAATGAATTCCATGGATTCCCCACTCTCCGGCTGAAGAAGTTTCTCCTTATCCCCGTTCTAATAGGTCTTCCCTTTACTCTAAGGCTGTGCCCTCGGGTCCTAGTCCCACCTACCAATAGAAACATCTTCCCAACATCCACTCTGTCCAGGCCATTCGGTATTCCCTAAGTTTCAATTAGATCCCCCCCGCCTTATCCTTCTAAACTCCATCAAATATAGATTCAGAATCCTCAAACGTTCCTCATATGTTAAGCTTTTCATTCCTGGGACCATTCTCATGAACCTTCTCTGAACACACTCCAGGACCAGTACATCCTTCCTGAGATATGGGGCTCAAAACTGTACTCAATACTCCAAATGTGGTCTGACCAGAGCCTTCTAGAGCCTCAGAACTACATCCCTCCTTTTATATTCAAGTCCTCTCGAAATAAATGCCATCATTGCATTTGCCTTCCGAACTGCTGACTCAACCTGCAAATTGACCGTGACAGGATCTTGGACTAGAACTTCAAAGTTATTTTGTACTTCAGACTTCTGAATTTTCTCCCCATTTCAAAAACAGTTCACGCCTCTATCCTTCCGACCAAAGTGCATGACCTCACACTTTCCCATGTTGTACTCCACCTGCCACTTCATTGCCCACTCTCCTAACCTGTCCAAATCCTTCTGCAGCCTCCCCGCCTCCTCAAATGCTAGTCCCTCGACCTCTCTTTGTACCTCCTGCAAGCATAGCCAGAAATCCCTCAGTTCCTTCATCTAGATCGTTCGTGTATGAACTCTTAAAGCTGCCACATGCCATTCTAACTCTTGTACGCGTGGAGTCAGCTCTCTGTGGTAAGGAGTTACAAAAACTCACAATCCTCGAAGAGAAGAAATTCCTCCTCATCTCAGTTTTAAATTGGTGCCCCCTTTATTCTGAGATGATACCCCCTGGCGCCATGCTCTCCCGTGAGGGGTGACAGTCTCTCAGCATTGACCCTGTCAAACCCGTTTAGAATCGGATAGGTTTCCGTGAGATCACCTCCCATTCTTCCACACTTCAGAGAGGAGAGTCCCAACTTGTTTCACACTGACAACGGCCGAAAGAGCTGCAGATGCTGTGAATCGGAAAATCTCAGCAGGTCTGGCAGCATCTGTGGAGAGAAATCGGAGTTAACCTTTCAGGTGACCCTTCCTCAGAGCCGATGGTAGTTCAGTTTATATGCAGATGACAGAGTGGGGCAAGGGTTTGGGAATAAACGATGGGTGAGGATGGAGCCCAGAGAGAGAGAAGAACAGTTAGTCAAAGGAGTGAATATTGATCTGGCTGGGAGGGGGGAAAAGATGTTAATGGAGACTGTTAGTGGCTAACGATGGGTGGTGTGTAATGGCAGACTGTGTGATAACAGGGCCCGGTGTGTGGGGTAAGGGGCTAGGACATGGGCAAGTTCAGGGCCTGAGGTTATTGAACTCAATATTGAGTCTTGAAGGCTGCAGGGTCCCCAAGCGGAAAATGAGGTGCGGTTCTGTTGATGGTATTAGGCAAGAACTTTCGAAAGCTGTTTGGAGGCAGATGTTCGCAGGTAAAGGGACGGCTGGAAAATGGGAAGCCTTCAGAAGTGAGATAATAAGAATCCAGAGAAAGTATATTCCTGTCAGGGTGAAAGGGAAGGCTGGTAGGTATAGGGAATGCTGGATGACTAAAGAAATTGAGGGTTTGGTTAAGAAAAAGAAGGAAGCATATGTCAGGTATAGACAGGATAGATCGAGTGAATCCTCAGAAGAGTATAAAGGCAGTAAGAGTATACTTAAGAGGGAAATCAGGAGAGCAAAACGGGGACATGAGATAGCTTTGGCAAATAGAATTAAGGAGAATCCAAAGGGTTTTTACAAATATATTAAGGACAAAAGGGTAACTAGGGAGAGAATAGGGCCCCTCAAAGATCAACAAGGCGGCCTTTGTGTGGAGCCACAGAAAATGGGGGAGATACTAAATGAATATTTTACATCAGTATTTACTGTGGAAAAGGATATGGAAGATATAGACTGTAGGGAAATAGATGGTGACGTCTTGCAAAATGTCCAGATTACAGAGGAGGAAGTGCTGGATGTCTGGAAATGGTTAAAGGTGGATAAATCCCCAGGACCTGATCAGGTGTACCCGAGAACTCTGTGGGAAGCTAGAGAAGTGATTGCTGGGCCTCTTGCTGTGATATTTGTATCCTCAATAGTCACAGGTTAGGTGCCGGAAGACTGGAGGTTGGCAAACGTGGTGCCACTGTTTAAGAGGGTGGTAAGGACAAGCCAGGGAACTATAGATCAGTGAGCCTGACCTCGGTGATGGGCAAGTTGTTGGAGGGAATCCTGAGGGACAGGATGTACATGTATTTGGAAAGGCAAGGACTGATTAGGGATAGTCAACATGGCTTTGTACGTGGGAAATCATGTCTCACAAACGTGATTGAGTTTTTGGAAGAAGTAACAAAGAGGATTGATGAGGGCAGAGCAGTAGATGTGATCTATATGGACTTCAGTAAGGCGTTCGACAAGGTTCCCCATGGGAGACTGGTTAGCAAGGTTAGGTCTCATGGCATACAGGGAGAACTCGCCATTTGGATACAGAACTGGCTCAAAGGTAGAAGACAGAGGGTGGTGGTGGAGGGTTGTTTTTCAGAGTGGAGGTCTGTGACCAGTGGAGTGCCACAAGGATCGGTGCTGGGCCCTCTACTTTTCATCATTTACATAAATGATTTGGATGTGAGCATAAGAGGTACAGTTAGTAAGTTTACAGATGACACCAAAATTGGAGGTGTAGTGGACAGTGAAGAGGGTTACCTCAGATTACAACAGGATCTGGACCAGATGGGCCAATGGGCTGAGAAGTGGCAGATGGAGTTTAATTCAGATAAATGTGAGGTGCTGCATTTTGGGAAAGCAAATCTTAGCAGGACTTATACACTTAATGGTAAGGTCCTAGGGAGTGTTGCTGAACAGAGAGACCTTGGAGTGCAGGTTCATAGCTCCTTGAAAGTGGAGTCGCAGGTAGATAGGATAGTGAAGAAGGCGTTTGGTATGCTTTCCTTTATTGGTCAGAGTATTGAGTACAGACGCTGGGAGGTCAGGTTGTGGCTGTACAGGACATTGGTTAGGCCACTGTTGGAATATTACGTGCAATTCTGGTCTCCTTCATATCGGAAAGATGTTGTGAAATTTGAAAGGGTTCAGAAAAGATTTACAAGGATGTTGCCAGGGTTGGAGGATCTGAGCTACAGGGAGAGGCTGAACAGGCTGGGGCTGTTTTCCCTGGAGCGTCGGAGGCTGAGGGGTGACATTATAGAGGTTTATAAAATCATGAGGGGCATGGAGAGGATAAATATTCAAAGTCTTTTCCCTGGGGTCAGGGAGTCCAGAACTAGAGGGCAGAGGTTTAGGGTGAGAGGGGAAAGATATAAAAGAGACCTAAGGGACAACTTTTTCACACAGAGGGTGGTATGTGTATGGAATGAGCTGCCAGAGGATAGGGTGAAGGCTAAGTACAATTGCAACATTTAAGAGGCATTTGGATGGGTATATGAATAGGAAGGGTTTGGAGGGATATGGGCCGGGTGTTGACAGGTGGGACTAGATTGGGTTGGGATACCTGGTCAGCATGGACGGGTTGGACCGAAGGGTCTGTTTCCGTGCTGTCCATCTCTATGACTCTATAACCTGCTTAACCTTTACTGATCAATCAATCCCTCGCTACCAGGGATCATTCCTCCCTCAACCTTGTAGATCTTTGGCCAGTTCATACCAGCCTGAAACATTTTGGCTGAACTGACGAAGGGGAGGGCAGATAGGAAGCAGTGGGTCGTGTGCAACGGTGAAGCTGAGGCTACAAGAGTAAAGGGCATGAGATGAGGTTGGGGAGATGCCTTGGAGGGGGGGGGTATTGGTCAAGGTTGAGGTGAACATGGGGGATGAGGGGTGAGGTCAAGAGTAGGGAAGTAGATGAGGAGAGGGTGTGGACTGAGGGGGAGATCAGGGAAGGAGAGAGTAAAGGGAAAATTCCGAATGGAAAGCAGGGGCTGGAGAGTAAGGATGTTCGAGAGGGGACAAGGGTGAGGATGGGGCCGGTGAGAGAGGTTGGGGTACAGTGGTGGGCTGAGGGGTCAGAGAGAGGACAGAGGGATACCTTAGCTCAGGAGGTGACTGGCACTCTGTTGGACCCCACTCTCAATCCTCGGACAATCCCTTGAGAAAGAGCAAAAGGAACATTTCAAGAAACGCATGTCCTTTTATGAGCTTCTCTCTGCCGATTGGTCGCACAAATTAATGAGGTCCTCACAGGGCAGGCCAATCAGAAAGAGGTAGCACCCAAACCCTGTAGCCAATGGGCAGCCTTCAGGAGGGAAGACAGCCAAGATCAGGACAATTCTGTTGGAAGCTTCCCACATCGGTGGAACAAGACACGAGGGATCTTTCAAAGAAGAGAAACGCTTGACTCAGTGTTGTGGTTGACTGTGATAGGAGCTGGGTGGCACGCCAAGGCTGTGACGTCATCATAGTCATGACCTGAGATCAGTTATGGTTTTACCAAGTCTTGTCGCCACAGAAATTCAGAAATGTGTTGGCTCTCATTTCCGGATAAAACCCCCAGGGGCCTTTGACAATGCGGCCTTTGAATCAGAGAGAGATTTCCGACTCCCCCCAGGGACTGTACCCTCGAGGCAGTGCCAGGCTGGATTGGCAATGACCTGAATCCGACTGATTGTACGAAAAGTCGCCCAACCCTTCATCCCCCATGTTCACCTCAACTGTGACCAATACCTCCCCCCCCCCACCCCACCACATCTCCCCAACCTCATCTCATGCCCTTTACTCTGGTAGCCTCGGCTTCACCGTTGCACGCGACCCACTGCTTCCTATCTGCCCTCCCCTTCGTCGGTTTAGCCGAAGATGTTTCAGTCTGGTTTGAACTGGCCAAAGCTCGACAAGTTTGAGGGGGGACGCAATCCCAAGGGGGTGGAATTGAGACACAACAGAGCTCCTGGGAGGTCTCCTCCAATCCACTGCTCCATCCAAACTGGCAGGACCTGTGGTTCATGAGGAGGTTGTGCCAACCAACGCCCCTCCCCCAAGTCCCTCCTCCCTACCTCAGCCCGCTTGGCACACCCTCCTCATTCCTGAAGAAGGGGCTTATGCCCGAAACGTCGATTCTCCTGCTCCTCGGATGCTGCCTGACCTGCTGCGCTTTTCCAGCAACACATTTTATCAGTAAAGGATGTTTCTACTGACAGGTGAAACTTAGGACAAAAGAGCATCGGCTCAAAATTAGGGGGAGCAGGTTTCGGACGGAACTGAGAAGGAACCTTTTCACCCAGAGGGTTGTGAATCCATGGAATTCCCTGCCCAGTGACGCGAGTTCAGTAAACCTTTTTATGGCTAAGATAAATTTATTTTTGAACAATAAAGGAATTAAAGGATACGACGAGAGTGCGGATAGGTGGAGCCGAGTCCGTGAAAAGGCCAGCCATGATCGTATTGAATGGCAGAGCAGGCTGGAAGGGTTGGGCGGCCTACTCCTGCTCATAGTTCTTATGCCCCTGGCGCTGTGAGGCAGCAGTGCCAACCACTGAGCCATTGTGCTACCCATCTAATAGGCGTTAAGAGACCAGTTCAAAGGGGAGCGGGGGGGGGGGGGTTTAACCGAGCGTCTTAAAGGCACATCACTAAGTGCTCCTTTGAATGATCATCTTGTAGTTGGTGGAATCTTGCCCAATTGTTGGTTGGCAGAGGTGGGGTAAGATGGGAGATTTGCCTCCCTTAGGGAGCATTGATGAACCAGATGGGGGTTTTGCGACAGTGACTAAATCCACAGTTCAAATTTCGCTATCCAAACCCAGAGAATTAGCTTGGACCAGGGGAATGCAGTCCCAGTGACTTCACCATGGCATCAAGATACACTGGAAATTCCTCCCAATGTAGCACATGGCTGAATCTGCAAAGTGTGGGCCCTCTGCTATATATTCTTACTCTAAGTATGAAAATTATTGTCTCAAATCATTCAACGATGATTCACGTATATCAAAAATCGACAATTGGGGAGCGATGAATTTTTCATGCGGCTTATACAGATATCATAAAAATGCAATCAGTGGGACTGAAAATACAGAGCAGGTCTCGGAGAGGATAAATATTTTAAAACCTTACCATAAAAGAAAAGATTTGCACTTAAGCACCAGACAATGGATGGAAATGTAGTCTGTAATTTGAACAGCGTTTCTGAGTGGGCGAACAGGCCGAGGGAATGTGGGGTTTACTGGGCAGCGTTAGGATGAATTAAACCAGTCGATGTGGTGAATCTGAAATAAAAACAGCTAGTGCTGGAGGAACTTAGCAGGTCCTGTAGGGGGAGAGAGAGAGAGGGAGGGAGAGAGAGAGAGACGGAGGGAGAGAGAGAGGGATTGAGAGGGGAGTGGGGGAGAGAGGGAGGGAGGGAGAGAGGGAGAGAGAGAGAGAGACGGAGGGAGAGAGAGAGGGAGAGAAATGGAGTGGGAGAGAGAGAGGGAAGGAGCGAGAGAGAGACGGAGGGAGAGAGAGAGGGAGCAAGAGAGGGAGGGAGAGAGAGAGGGAACGAGAGATGGGGAGAGAAAGATGGAAGGAGAGAGAGGGAGAGAGAGAGAGACGGAGGGAGAGAGAAAGGGTGTGAGAGAGGGAGGGAGCGAGAGAGAGAGGGAGGGAAAGATGGATGGAGAGAGAGGGAGAGAGAGAGAGAGAGACGGAGGGAGAGAGAGGGATTGTGAGAGGGAGTGGGGAAGAGAGGGAGGGAGGGAGAGAGGGAGAGAAATGGAGTGGGAGAGAGAGAGGGAGAGAGAGACGGAAGGAGAGAGAGGGAGAGAGAGAGAGAGGGACGGAGTGAGAGAGAGAGAGAGGGAGAGAGAGACGGAGGGAGAGAGACAAAGTGAGAGAGAGAGGAAGGGAGAGAGAGAGACGGACGGAGGGAGAGAGACTGAGGGAGAGAGAGAGACGGAGTGAGAGAGAGAGGGAGAGAGGGAGAGAGTGGGACAGAGGGAGAGAGTGAGGGAGCGAGAGGGAGAGATGGAGGGAGAGAGAGACAGAGGGAGAGAGAGAGAGACAGAGGGAGAAAGAGAGGGAGAGAGAGGGAGAGAGAGAAGGGGAGAGAGAGAGATAGAGAGAGAGGGAGAAGTCAGAGTTTACACTCTGAGTCCAGTCTGACTCTCTCTCGGGATATTGATGGGCGACCGCAAAAGAGTCAAGCCCACATCCACCCTCAATACATTTAAGGCTCAGGGAGGGTGCCGTAGACTTCGGTATCCGAACAGGAACCGTCAAACCGTTTACCTGACGTACCTAACCAGTATTGCCGCTACCGCAATGAACCTGTGATTACACCTTTGGCGATGGCAAGGGAAGATGCCAAGAGTGGAGGGTAAGTTGGTGGGGGGGGGGGGGGCTTGGACCTAATGAGGGAGTCGTGGAGGGAGTGGTCTCTGTGGAATGCTGATAGGGGTGGGGAGGGAAATATATCCCTGGTGGTGGGGTCTGAAATGGCAGAAATGGTTTCTCCTAACTGCAATCCATGCCAACGAGACACGGCCAAGTTCAGCAAAGTCGCCCTTATGGCAGAGGTCCTCTGGCCCAGCATTGCCTACGTAAGATCACTTGGCATCACTAAGAACGATATCTCCATCACTGGAGGAAGCGTGACACGGGATGAATCAGAGCCACCGATTGGACTGGGAAAAAGGGGTCAGTGTGAAGTGCTTTATGGCTGTACCTCGCTACAACAGTAACTCAGACCTGAGGTGCTGGGTTCAAACCCCACCCATGACACTTGCCCATGGTGGAATTTCAGTTCAAAATGGGGAATGAAAGGTCGACATCAAGATTTGAACAATGCCACACCTCACCCAGGTCACTAATGTCATCCTTCCCCAGTATGGTCCACGTCTGATTTCAGGCCCACAGCAACCTGAAATGACCGACAAAGAGAGCCTCACTCATCCGTTTCACGGCAGAGAGTTCAGACCACAAAAGCCAGAGCAGTAGGCCATTCGGCCCCTCGAGCCTGCTCTACCATTCACTCGGATCCTGCCCCGATCCGACATTCCGCTTTCCCACTCTTTCCCTCTATTCCCAGACTGAGAGAGAATCTATCGATCTCAGCCTTAAATATACACAAGGACCTTCCCCCTACAGCTCTCAGTGGGATGGAGTTCCAAACACTCTAGACCCTCTGAGGGAAGAGATTCCTCCTCATCTCAGTCTTCAACTGGCGCCCCTTCATTCTGAGACTGTACCCTCTGCTCTGTGACTCTCTCATTAGGAGAAACATTATTTCATTCATTGACGAGATGAGGGTGTCACTGGCTGGGCCCGGGCATTTATTGCCTGTCCCTAAGTGCCCAGAGGGCAGTTAAGAGTCAACCACATTACTCTGGGTCTGGAGTCACGTGTAGGCCAAGACCAGGTAAGGGTGGCAGATTCCTTCCCTCAATGACATGAGTGAACCAGATGGACTTATGGTTATCATTAGACGTTTAATTGTTGATATTCATTGAATTCAAATTCCATCAACTGCCATGTTGGGATTGGAACCCAGGTCCCCCAGAATATTGCCTGGGTCTCTGGATTAACATTTCAGCGATAACACCATAAGATCATAGGAGCTAGGAGCAGGAGTAGGCCATTGGGCCCCTCAAGCCTGGCCCTTCCCCCATTCAATAAGTTCACGGCTGATCTTTACCGTGGACTCACCTCCCCTTACCCGCTCTCTCACCGTAACCTTTAATTAATTTATTGTTCAAAAAAGTCTGTCTTGCTTTAAAAATGTTCACTGAAGTAGCGCCATCTGCTTCCCTGGGCAGGGAATTCCACAGATGCACCACCCTCTGGGGAAAGACGTTCCTTCTCAGTTCAGTCCTAAACCTGCTCTCCCTAATCTTGAGGCGATGCCCTCTTGTCCCAGTTTCACTCACCAATGGGAACACGCTCTCTACTTCTGTCATATCTACTCCCTCACCGCTACACCATCGCCTCCCCTCCTCTCAATATTGACCCTGTCAAGCCCCTTGAGAATGCTCTATCTGCCAAAGATGAATGACACAGGCTGGGCAATTCATTCGCCTTTTGGGTGATGCCCTGGCAGCGTGGCAATAGACAAAAACCTGGGGAAAGTACATTTCAGAGCGAGACCCTTCCTAGCCTGGAATTGCAAGGGGCTGGTGGGAAGAGATAAGGTTCCCTACAGTGTGGAAACAGGCCCTTCAGCCCAATAAGTCCACACCAACCCATATTTCCCCCTGAATGATGCACCTAACACTATGGGCAATTGAGCATAGCCGACACAGACATAGAGCGAACTTGCAAATGCCACACATACAGACAGTCACCCAAGGCAGGAATCGAACCCAGGACCCTGGCGCTGTGAGGCTGCAGTGCTAACCACTGAGCCACCGTGTTGCCCTTAGAGCTTCGTGTTCAGCATGGATCCTGAGGAATGATGGAGAAAGTGAGGACTGCAGATGCTGGAGATTAGAGTAGAGAGTGTGGCGCTGGAAAAGCACAGCAGGTCAGGCAGCATCCAAGGAGCAGGAGAGTCGACATTTCAGGCAAAAAGCTCTTCATCAGGAATGTCAGGACCAGATACCTGAATTCCTGATGAAGGGCTTATGCCTGAAACATCAAGAGGTGTGTTGAGCAGGAGATGGGGGCTCATGGAAGTGTTTTACCCCAAAATATCAAAAGAGGGAGGGACGGGGCGGCACAGTGACTCAATGGTTCGATTCCAACCTCGGGCGACTGACTGTGTGGAGTTTGCACGTTCTCCCCGTGTCTGCGTGGGTTCCCTCCGGATGCTCCGGTTTCCTCCCACAGTCCAAAGATGTGCAGGTCAGGGTGAACTGGCCGTGGGAATTTGCCCCGTAGTGCTGAGGGATGTGCGGGCTAGGTGGGTTAGCCACTGGAAATTGCCCCATAATGCCCAGGGATTTGCAGGTTAGGGTGGATAGGCCATGGGAAGTTGCCCCATAGTGCCCAGGGATTTGCAGGTTAGGGTGGGTTACCCCTGGTTAAACATGGGTTTATGGGGATAAGGTGGAGGGGGCTGGGTCTGGGTGGGATGCTCTCAGGAGGGTTGGTGCAGACTCGATGGGCTGAATGGCCTGTTTCTGCACTTTCGAGATTCTAACTCAATTTCCATTGGTTACTTTAACCCTGGGCAGAATGTGGCTGTGTTGGAGAGGGATCTGTTGTAAACTGTAAACACTAAACTCCAAAGAGCTGTTGCCATGGTTACCTTGATAGGCGAGGTGTTGGCCCAGACCGCTGTAAGAGTTTCCTCACAGCTGTTAGGCTCTAAAGCTTATGACCTCACTTGACAGCGAGTGCTTTGGGGGGCGTGTGCCGGACGGAGACAGAGTTAATCTTCCTCTTTGGGTCATGTCTCAGAGAGAGTCATCTCTACCCAACGCATCCCCAGCAAAAACCCACCTTGCTGCGGATCGGTCAGAGAATTCATCATTACCCTCACCTCGGAGAGTTCAACTAACCCCAGCTCGATGTCTAAACTCTCCCGGTGGTTGTTATGTCAGGACAGTGGTCCCCAGAGGTTGGGAAAGGCAAGACTTTGCTGTTTTAAACGTTGCCGACCCAGCCATCTGAGAGGTCCCTGGGCAGTCAAAGAGACCGGGTTTTGTCATCTAAGCTGGGAAGACCCCAGATTAGCTTCATCCAGTCCTCAGTGGAGGTCCCGGTTGGATTCACTGCTTCAAACTTTGGACTCTTGCACTCAGAAAGTGTCGATGTCCGAGCTACACGTCTAAGATTCGAGTCACGCAGCACGGAAACAGACCCTTCGGTCCACCCTGTCTAATCCTAACCCTGTATTGCCAGAAGGCTCCTGGTTCTGCCATCTCCCGCTCCACACACCTCTGCGTGGGTTGGGCTATTCACCTGCGGAAGTACTCACAACCTAACCCTGCCAGATGTGCTTTCCAGGCAGAGTGACCCATCGATAAGAATGTGTTGGAGGTTGTATTGAACATGTAACACAGAAGCAGGTCATTTGGCCCAACCTGGCAGTGCTGGTGTTTCCAAGCCCCGTTCCATCTTTTTTGGACAAGTCGATCAACTCGACCCTTCTGCGTCCCCCTACTTGACCAGGTGGTAAGATCGCTCTCGTCCAGAGGACCATTATCGACTCCTAACCCAGTCAGTACGTTGGCTGCTTCAGCTGCAGCTTGAGTTGATCTATCCAACTCCCAGCTCCTGGTGGAAGATTGCAGGAGATACAGTGAGCACGTCCATCAGAACAACCCAGCTAGGAGACCATTCGGCCTCTCAAGCCTGTTCCATCCTTCAACGCAATCAGAGTTCGGCTCCTGTTGGTCTCAACTCCACCTCCCTGCCCGCTCTCCATAACCCTTCAACACGTTACTAATGAAATATCTCCGTCCTGTTTAAAGTTGTTCAGTGCCCCAGCATCCACTGCACTGCGGGGGGAGTGAAACTCACAGATTCTTCATCCTCTGTGAGAAATCATTCCTCCTCATCTTGTTTTAAATCTGCTCCATCTTTGTCTCAAAGCTATGACTTCTTGTAGATTGAGTCACATGAGGAAATGTCCTCTCTACACCTACTTTATCCATCCCCTCAAGCATCTTAATGTCCATCAATTAGAGCTTTTTTGTTAGATTAGATTACAGTGTGGAAACAGGCCCTTCGGCCCAACAAGTCCACACCGACCCGTCGAAGCGCAACCCACCCCTACATTTACCCCTTACCTAACACTATGGTCAATTTAGCGTGGCCAATTCACTTGAGGACTGTGGGAGGAAACCGGAGCACCCGGAGGAAACCCACGCAGACACGGGGAGAATGTGCAAACTCCACACAGTCAGTCGCCTGAGGCGGGAATTGAACCTGGGTCTCTGGCGCTGTGAGGCAGCAGTGCTAACCACTGTGCCACCGTGCCGCCCATTTTCTTATTCTTCTAAACCCCAGAGGGTATTGTCCGAAACAGCTCAATCTCTCTTCATAAGACAAACCCCTCACCTCTGGAATGAATCTAATGAACCTCCTCCGAACTACCTTTAATATAACTACGTCCCTCCTCAAGGAAGCGAAACTGTACGCGGTATTCCAGGTGCTGACTCAGTAATGAGGCAACACTTTCCTACTTTCATTCGCTCTTCCTTTAGCAATAGATGCCAACATTCCATTTGGGAATGGTGTGCATGTCCCTTTAAGAGGGCTAAGTGGTGTTACCTGGGAGACATCGTCCTATCTTCTTGTATGTCAGGGCTGCCCCCATCTTGAAACATGGCTGCCACTGTACGTTGTAATGCACTGGGGGAACTAAGTAGTCATTTAGACTGACAGAACCCAGAAGGTTTTGATGTTACTGCTGAGGTTGTAATGTATTTACTTGTCTTGTGATGTCATTGAGTCATGCAGCACGGAAACAGACCCTTCGTTCCGACCAGTCCATGCTGACCCTAATCCCAAACTAAACCAGTTCCACCTGCCTGTTCCTGGTCCATATCCCTCCAAACCTTTCCTATTTGTGGACTTATCCAAATGTCTTTTAAATGTTGTAGTGGTGCCCACATCCACCACTTCCTCAGGAAGTTCATTCCACACACCAACCACACCCTCTGTGTGAAAAAGTTGCCCCTCGTGTCCTTTTTAAATCTTTCTTTTCTCACCTTAAACATATGCCCCCTACCCTTGAAATCCCTCACCCTGGGGAGAAAAAACCTTCACTACCCACCTTAGCTATGTCCCTCATGATTTTGTAAATCTGCATAAGGTTAATCTGCTACGCTCCAGGGAAAAAGAAGTCTTTCCAGTCTATTTTTATATCTCAAACCTTTTATGTTTACTAGCAAACTCCTGGTAAATCTTTTCTGAACCCTCTCCGGTTTAATAATATCCTTCCTATAGCTGGGCGACCAGAACGGAACACAGTACACCAGAAGAGGCCTCACCAATGTCCTGTACAACCCCAACATGGCGTCCCAACTCCCATACTCAAAGGTCTGAGCAATGAAGGCAAGAGTGCTAAACGCCTTTGTTGGTTCTCAGTCCAAGCCCATCTCAGTGCTCATCCTACAAGAGCGAACAGAATACCAGGGAACACTTCAGTCACAACTGAACCTTGATACTGAATTTGCTTATTAATCAGAGGAGCTATATTTTGGGTATAAATAGCCAGGACTGGAGCCCTCTTCACCCCTTCAACTGCTCCAGTGGTGTTGACACACATTGGACCCACGGTCCCATCCATCAGTCCCAGAATCCCTCAGGGTAAAGCCCAGTGACAGGGAGGAATTTGTCCGGGGAATATTGCCATTTCCTGATTAATGACCAGTTATTTTTAGCCCAAAGCATGGAATCGAGGCCAGCAGCATCCTCATATCAACTATGTCACTATAATATTTTTAGTTTCTGGTAAGGCGAGGCACACACAGAGACCAGAGGCTTCAGGCCTTATCCTAGGCCTCATCAAGCTGTCTGTTGCCAGGGCAACACCAAGGCTTGGTTTGGATGAAGCTTGGTCATATACAGGGGCAGGAAATCTTTCAGGGGCCAATGGGAAGTGCCAAAACTCACTGGAATTAGGAAGAATGAGAGGTGATCTCATTGAAACACATGGGATTCTGTAGGTGCTTGACGGGGTAAATGTTGAGAGGATGTTTCTCCTCATGAGACAGCCACAGACCAGAGGGCACTGTCTCAGGATAAAAGGATGGCAATTTCAGACTGAGATGAGCAAGAATTTCTTCTCTCAGAGGATCGTGAGTTTTTGGAACTCCTTACCACAGAGAGCTGTGGAGGCAGAGTCTTTGCGTATATTTAAGGCTGAGACAGATTCTTGATCAGTCGGGGAATCAAGGGTCATGGGGAAAGGGCAGGAGAGTGGGCGTGAGGCACGTCAGGTCAGCCAAAACCTCTTGAAAGGTGTCGCAGGCTCAAGGCCTACTCCTCTTCCTATTTCTGATGGCCATTGCCCTATTATCAGGCCCCTTGCTGGTACAAATTTGGAGCCAGAGGTTTAAATTTTAGTTTGATCATTAGCTCTTTTTTCTTAATGCATTTATTATTCACTGTTACGATATGGGGTAAACCCGCCTGCTTAATTTAAACCAGCATTACGGAAATGATTTATCCCGTGTAGTAATCTGTGAAAATTCGAAAAGCCAAGAAGTAAAAATTAACAACTTTAATGCTTAAAGTATAACAGAGAATGATTAACGAGCAACTATTTACAACTCCTTCCTCTAACCTATCTTTTACCTTTCCTTCTATAATACTGGTCCGATAAAACCCAATTCAGATTTACAAAACAAAACTTTTTATCCCAAAACCAGGCAGCTTTCAGGTTTCTCTGTATTCCTGTCGTCTTTTCTTCTTCTTGGGGATTCTGCTTCACAGATTACTGATCGTTAAAGGTACCTTTAAGAGAGCTATTCTCTAAGCAGTTAGCAAATGTCGTTGGCTTGGCAGTTCTCCTCTCAACTGTTCAACTTTCCCCAGTCGTATATCCTCAAAGCCTTGGATTGTATCATTGGCTTTTAAGATTGTCAATTCAAACTGGATTGGAGTTTGGTATCTTCGGGGTATAATTTAAACTGGCTGGCCAAATTCAAATTTGTTTTTGTCTCATAGCAACTCAGCCAGTGCTATCAGTGCTGAACCAAATGTTACATTGTAAAGTCTCCAGCATTTGGTGTGTTTGCCAAGTCCCTCCATGTCTTAAAGGTACAGTACACTTCTACACCTTCACGACATCACCCTTATTTACATGAGCTGAGTGACTTGCTTAGACCATTGCCGAGGTCAGATAAGAGACATATTGAGGCCAGATCAGGTAACGATGGCAGATTTCCTTCTCTACAGATCATTAGTGAACCTAATGTTTCTTTTAAAGAAACAACAACACCGTCATTGGTCAGTGCATTGAGCACAGGAGTTGGGAGGTCATGCTGCAGTAGTACAGGACATTGATTAGGCCACTTTTGGAATACTGTGTGCAATTCCGGTCTCCCTGTTATCGGAAGAATGTTGTGAAACTCGAAAGGGTTCAGAAAAGATTGACAAGGATGTTGCCAGGGTTGGAGGGTTTGAGCTACAGGGAGAGGCTGAACAGGCTGGGGCTGTTTTCCCTGGAGCGTCGGAGGCTGAGGGGTGACCTTATAGAGGTTTACAAAATTATGGTGGGGGGTGGATAGGGTAAATAGACAAGGTATTTTCTTTGAGGTGGGGGAGTCCTGAAGTAGAGGGAATAGGTTTAAGGTGAGAGGGGAAAGATATAAAAGGGACCTAAGGGGTAACTATTTCACACAGAGGGTGGTGCGTGTATGGAATGGGATGTCAGAGGATGTGGCGGAGGCTGGTACAATTACAACATATTTGGATGGATTTAGATCAATGGAATGAGATAGATTTCAGATTTCAGCACAGACATGTTGGACCAAGGGCTATATTTCTGTACTTACAACTCTACAAATGGCTACATTAGGCTAGTTTCTTTTTAAATTCCAGATTGTCATCAATTTGAGTTTTATCCATCCACCCTCGTGGGCTTTGAACCCAAGCCCCAAGAATATTAATGTGAGATGTGGGATTGCTAACTCAACAACAATACCACTGCACCATCATGCCCTAGCTAGCTCCAGGCCAACCTGGTCACCCGTAATGCCAATAAACCAAGTCAACCTCATTTTTAACACAGTTATATCGAAAAGTAAAAATAATATCTGAGGTAACAAAAGGATTGCAGAATCACTCACATTTAAACATACAGATCATTGCAATTTCTGTTTCTGCTTGTCCTGCCCCCTCATGGTGAGGGAGGGAACCTTCAGCTGACTTGAACAGACCAATAACAACAGCACGACTCAGCTATGAATGGCCCTCAGTGAAGATTGTGTCGGAGCAGCGGCTGGGGAGGAGGGGTTATCAGGGACCGACTCTGTCCTGGGCCAAGCGCAAGTTGCCAATCCTCCAGGATGGCCCTGGACTCCTCCAGGAAGTGATGATGGGGCTCTTCCCAGCAGCACGCGGGAGAGGGAGGAAGGGTTGCCATGGAAATCACCAGGGATGGGTGTTGGGTGCTGTACCCACCCCTCATCCCCCCGCTCTCCACCTTCAAAATCATCACTGGGATGATCTGGGCCCACCCCACCTTCCTGATCTAGAACCCAACTTCAATATCACCACTACGATAATCTGGGCCCACTCTCCACCTTCCTGATCTAGAACCCAAATTCAATATCGCCACTATGATAATCTGGGCCTGCTCTCCACTTTCCTGATCTGGAACCCAAATTCAATATCGCCATTATGATAATCTGGGTCCACTCTCCACTTTCCTGATCTGGAACCCAAATTCAATATCGCCACTATGATAATCTGGGCCTGCTCTCCACTTTCCTGATCTGGAACCCAAATTCAATATCGCCATTATGATAATCTGGGTCCACTCTCCACCTTCCTGATCTAGAACCCAATGTCAAAATCATCACTGGGATGATCTGGGCCCACCCCCACCTTCCTGATCTAGAACCCAACTTCAATATCACCACTACGATAATCTGGGCCCACTCTCCACCTTCCTGATCTAGAACCCAACTTCAAAATCATCACTTGGATGATCTGCCTCCCCCCCCGCCAACTTCCTGATCTAGAACCCAACTTCAGAATCATCACTGGGAAGATCTGCTGCCTCTATCCTCGTGGTGACTGAGGTGAATCAGTCACACGGGTCGGTATTAACGCGAAGTAGATGCTGTTTTAAAACAGGATGCCGTGCTGGTCACCAGCCGGCGTACTGTGTACAAGTAAATGAAGGGTGACTGGATGATGGGATACCAGCCTCTGCTCAGTTATTTCACAAGAAAGGAAAATAGAAACGAAGGATTTAGGATCTCCACCGTCCAGGGGGGCTGACTCTGAGAGGGCTGCCCACAGTCAGTGTCACCGCAGTTGGCTTTGGTTTTGTTTTGGTAAGTGATTCCTGAACTGGCTGATCTACACAGTCGGTTTGTTGCTGTTATTCCTATAGAGAAATAACTTTTTTTAGAAAGCAAGCTGTTGTTTATTCTGTGATATCACAAGTCACGTGACACCAGGTTATAGTCCAACAGGTTTATTTGAGATCCCAAGTTTCTCGGCTTTGTTCACCCCCAGTTTGACTCCGGAAATTCCACATTACGTCCATCCCCTGGAAGCTGACACAACTTCTGCTCGTCAGATGTTGTCACTAAGACGATAGGGGGGGCCTGCTCTCCAAACAACAAGGGTCTAAAACATTCTGCCTTTCCCCACTCAAATCCTCACGATGTCACCGGACGGGACGTAGATTAAGAAATGATGAAGGGTTTTTGCTTGAAACGTTGACTCTCCTGCTCCTCAGATGTTGCCCAACCGGCTGGGCTTTTCCAGCGCCACACTCTTCAACGCTGAACGGAGATCAATGCAGTCTCCACCATTTACCCGAGCAGGGACCACTCCCTTCAACAACATACCCATAAATCATTGCAGGTGACAGGACACAGAGGAAGTGGCCAGTAAAGCAAGTGGCTTTGTGAATAGGGATTTCTTTCTTATTCATCAATTGGACATCGCTGGTTGGAGCCAGCAATAATTGCCCCCGTCCCTAGTTGCCCCCTTGAGAAGGTGGGGGTGAGCTGCCTTCCTGAACCGCTGTAGTCCATGTGCTGTGGGATGACCCACAATGCCCTGAGGGAGGGTGGGGGGAGTTCCAGGATTTTGACCCAGCGACACTGAAGGAACAGCGATATTTTTCCAAGTCAGGATGGGCAGTGGCTCAGAGGGAATCTTGTAGGGGGTGGTGTTCCCATGGATCTACTGGCCTTGTCCTTCTAGATGGAAGTGGTTGTGGTTTGGAAGGTGCTGCCTGAGGATCTTTGGTGAATTTCTGCAGGGCAGGTAAAAGTTTGAGGAAGGAGACCTTGCTCAATCCGTACAAAGCTCTTGCTCAGTCTCAATTGGAATATTGTCAAGAGTTGATAAAGCCTCATTCCTGATGAAGGGCTCTTGCCCAAAAACGTCGATTCTCCTGCTCCTCGGATGCTGCCTGGCCTGTTTTGCTTTTCCAGCACCGCTCTCTCGACTCTGGTCTCCAGCATCTGTAGGCCTCACTTTTGCTCTCAACTGGAGTACTGTGTCTAGACAGTTCCAGACAGTTCACTTCAGGAAGTCAGAGAGAATCACAGAGTTTAACAAAAGAGAAAAGATTCTTTGGCCCATCATGTCCCATCTGTTCATCACACATCCAACTAGAACCCAACTTCAAAATTGTCACTGGGATAATCTGGGCTCACCCCTACCTTCCTGGTCTAGAACTGAAAATGTGTTGCTGGAAAAGCGCAGCAGGTCAGGCAGCATCCAAGGAACAGGAGAATCGACGCCTCGGGCTAATGCCTGAAACGCCGATTCTCCTGCTCCTTGGATGCTGCCTGACCTGCTGCGCTTTTCCAGCAACACATTTTCAGCTCTGATCTCCAGCATCTGCAGTCCACACTTTCTCCTTCCTGATCTAGAACCCAACTTTAAAATTGTCACTGCGATACTCTGGGCTCACCCCCACCTTCCTGATCTAGAACCCAAGTTCAGAATTGTCACTGGGATACTCTGGGCTCACTCCCGCCTTCCTGACCTAGAACCCAACTTCAATATTGTCACTGGGATAATCAGGTCCCACCCCCACCTTCCTGATCTAGAACCCAACTTCAAATGGCAGAAGGGTTGAGAACCAGCCAATGCACCAAAGAAACATTGTTCGCGATTTGAACGGGAGAATCTGGCAGCTACTGATATCTGAGAGTCAGCAATAAGCTCAACAGGGAATTCAGCAAGTACTCCTCTGCATAGCCAGTGGTGAGAATGTGGACAGGACATCGGTGAGACCCCTTCCGGAATACTGCGTCCAGTTCTGTTTGCCCAGTTATTATTAAACTTCATAGGGTTCAGGAAGACTTACCAGGACGTGGCCAGGAACGGAGGGTTTGAACTATAGGGAGAGGCTGGGATTTTTATCCCTGAAGTGTAGGAGGCTAAGGGGGTGACCTTATAGAGGCTCATAAAATCATGAAGGGTATGGAGTAGGGTAAATGGCAGTTGTCCTTTCCCTAGGGTAGGGCGGAGTTCAAGACACAGAGTCATAGGGATGGACAGCACGGAAACAGACCCTTCGGTCCAACCCGTCCATTGCCGACCAGATATCCCAACCCAATCTAGTCCCACCTGCCAGCACCCGGCCCATATCCCTCCAAACCCTTCCTATTCATATACCCATCCAAATGCCTCTTAATGTTGTAATTGTACCAGCCTCCACCACATCCTCTGGCAGCTCATTCCATACAAGTACTACCCTCGGGTGGAAAAGTTGCCCCTTTTTTATCTTTCCTCTCTCACCCTAAACCTATACCCTCTAGTTCTGGACTCCCCGACCCCAGGGAAAAGACTTTGTCTATTTACCCTATCCATGTCCCTCATAATATTTTAAACCTCAATAAGGTCACCCCTCAGCCTCCGACACTCCAGGGAAAACAGCCCCAGCCTGTTCAGTCTCTCTCTGTGGCTCAGATCCTCCAACCCTGGCAACATCCTTGTAAATCTTTTCTGAACCCTTTCAAGTTTCACAACATCTTTCCGATAGGAAGGAGACCTGAATTGCACACAATATTCCAACAGTGGCCCAACCAATGTCCTGTACCGCCCCAACATGACCTCCCAACTCCTGTACTCAATACTCTGACCAATAAAGGAAAGCATACCAAATGCCTTCTTCACTATCCTATCTACCTGCGACTCCACTTTCAAGAAGCTATGAACCTGCACTCCAAGGTCTCTTTGTTCAGCAACACTCCCTAGGACCTTACCATTAAGTGTATAAGTCCTGCTAAGATTTGCTTTCCCAAAATGCAGCACCTCACATTTATCTGAATTAAACTCCATCTGCCACTTCTCAGCCCATTGGCCCATCTGGTCCAGATCCTGTTGTAATCTGAGGTAACCCTCTTCGCTGTCCACTACACCTCCAATTTTGGTGTCATCCGTAAATTTACTAACGAAACCTCTTATTCTCACATCCAAAGCATTTATCTAAATGATGAAAAGTAGAGGGCCCAGCACCAATCCCTGTAGCACTCCACTGGTCACAGGCCTCCAGTCTGAAAAACAACCCTCCACCACCACCCTCTGCCTTCTACCTTTGAGCCAGTTCTGTATCCAAATGGCTAGTTCTCCCTGTATTCCATGAGATCTAACCTTGCTCACCAGTCTGCCATGGGGAACCTTGTTGAACGCCTTACTGAAGTCCATATAGATCACATCCACTAAGTCCCCTAGCTCAGAGGGAAGTGAAAGATCCTGCAATCGGATCTGTTTCTAACAAGGACACTGACATGTATCATATACAGTACTCTGAATATGGTCTCGCCAACTCCATGTGTAACAGAGACATAACCTCCCCACTCCTGTACTCAACTCCACTCACCATAAACCATAACATTCACACACACACTCGCACACACTTACAAACACACACTCTCTCACACACACACTCTCGTGCACACATACGCACTCTCTCACACACGCATATGTACACACACACCCAGACACAGATCACGCACAAAGTCACACAGATGCACAGTCTCACACATGTACCCAAACACACACTCACTCCACACACATACACACACATAAACCCAAACACACACTCACATACACACACCACCATACACTAGATACACACTGAATCACACTTGCAAACTCTCACACATCCACTCACACTTACTGACAGTTAGACTCTGTGTATGATTGGGTGAGTGTGTACGATTGGTGAGTGTGAGTGATTGTGTGATAGTGTGATAGTGTGAATGTTTGATTGGGTGAGTATGAGTGTGCACATGAACATGGATGTGTGTCTGTGTGGTCATGTATGTGACTGGGTGTGCACATACATACATATATGTGTGAGCTTTTGTATGAATGGATGCGAGCATGTGAGAGTATGTGTGCATGTATGAATGTGTATGTGTAACTGTGCACATGTATGTGTGAGATTCCATATAACTGTGTGACTGTGTGTTGGGGTGTGTGTGTTGGGGTGTGTGTGTGTGTGTGTGTTGGGGTGTGTGGGTGTGTGTGTGTGAGTGTTTGAATGTGTGTGTTGTGGTGTGTGTGTAATTTGGGGTGTGTGTGTTGGAGTGTGTGTGTGTTGGCAGGTGTGTGTGTGTTGGGGTGTGTGTGGGGTGTGGTGTGTGTGTAATTTGGGTGTGTGTGTGTGTGTTGGAGTGTGTGTGTGTGAGTGTTTGAATGTGTGTGTGTATTGGGGATGTGTGTGTGAGAGTGTTTGAATGTGTGTGTGAGTGTATGAATGTGTGTGTATGTGTTGGGGTGCGTGTGGGTATGTGTGTGTGTGTTGGGTGTGTGTGTGAGTGTTTGAACGTGTGTGTGTGTTGGGGGTGTGCGTGTGTTCGGGTGTGTGTGTGTTGGGGTGTGTGTCTGTGTTTGGGTGTGTGTGATTATTTGAATGTGTGTGTGTCTTTGAACGTGTGTGTGTGAATGTGTGTGTGAGTGTGTGTGTGTTGCTGTGTGTATTGGGGTGTATGTGTGTGTTGGCGTGTGTGTATGTTAGAGGTGTGTTGGGGGGTGTGTCGGGGTGTGTGTGTGTTGGGGTGTGTGTGTGTGTTGGGGGTTGTGTTGGTGTGTGTGTGTGTGTTGGGTGTGTTGGGGGGTGTGTCAGGGTGTGTGTGTTGGGGGTTGTGTCGGGGTGAGTTTGTGTTGGGGGTTGTGTTGGGGTGTGTGTTTGTTAGGGGTGTGTTGGGGGGTGTCGGGGTGTGTGTGTATGTTGGGGTGTGTGTGTGTGTGTTGGGTGTGTTGGAGTGTGTGTGTGTGAGAGAGAGAATGTGGGAATGTGTGTGTGTGTGTTGGGTGTGTTGGGGTGTGTGTCGGGGTGTGTGTATGATGGGGTGTGTGTGTGTGAGAGAGAGTGTGTGAATGTGTGTGTGTGAGAGAGAGAATGTGTGAATGTGTGTGTGTGTGTTGGGTGTGTTGGGGGTTGTGTTGGGGTGTGTGTGTGTCGGGGTGTGTGTGTATGTGTGTGAGAGAGAGTGTGCGATTGTGTGTGTGTGTGCGTGTGCGTTGGGTGTGTTGGGGGGTGTGTCGGGGTGTGTGTGTGTTGGGGTGTGTGTGTTGGGGGTTGTGTTGGGTGTGTGTGTGTCGGGGTGTGTGTGTTTGTGTGTGATTGAGAGAGAGAGTGTGTGTGTGTGAGTGAGAGAGTGTGTGAATGTGTGTGTGTGTGTTGGGTGTGTTGGGGGTTGTGTTGGGGTGTGTGTGTGTGAGAGAGACTGTGTGAATGTGTGTGTGTGTGTTGGGTGTGTTGGGGGTGTGTGTTGGTGTGTGTGTGTGTTGGGGGTTGTGTTGGGGTGTGTGTGAGTGTTGGGTGTGTTGGGGGTGTGTGTGTGTGTTGGGGGTTGAGTTGGGGTGTGTACGTGTCGGGGTGTGTGTGTGTGTGTGAGAGAGAGTGTGAATGTGTGTGTGTGAGTGAGAGTGTGTGAATGTGTGTGTGTGTGAGAGAGAGTGTGAATGTGTGTGAGAGAGAGAGAGTGTGTGAATGTGTGAGTGTGTGAGAGAGAGTCTGCCTTCTTCCCTGACCTCTGAATGGAGTTGAGGTGAGTCTGTATAATATGATCTATGACAGTAACGAGTGTGAGGATCAAAGCAGAGGGTGTGACTGACCTGTACAAATTGGATGCTGTAAGGGAAACTCTTGTTTGAGCCAGGCTCCCCAGTGCAGCCGCCTTTAATCACATCCCCAGCCCCAGGATTATTTTCCATCAGTCCACTGAGAGGGAGGGAAACAATGACAAGGCTAATACATTTTCCACGGGGATCCCGGAATTTGATTTCAGAATTGTGAAGGGGAGCAGATGGAGGTTTTAATCAGTAATATTCCAGGAATGTAGGGAATGGAACCTGAGCTGATAGAATATAATACAAACCACCTGGGAGTGTTCAGGCAGTGGGACTGGGGGCTGGTGGGGAGCAGGAGGCACTGTTGGGGTTAACCATTTCAATGCTGGCACCCACAGCAAAGAAGGAAGGGGATTCTCAAATGGGAACCCACACTTTCCAGGTCCCTGGGGTGTGAAACAGGAAACAGTGTTACATTGGCCCTCAGTATTGGCTGTGTGTGTGTGTGTGTGGGGGGGTGGGGGGTGGTGTGGGGGGGTGGGGGGGGGGTGGGTGTGAGTGTGTCAGGAGGGTGGGTGTGTGTGTGTGGGGGGTGTGTGTGGGGGGGGCTGTGTGTGGGTGTGTGTGGGGTGTGTGTGTGTGGGGGGGCTGTGTGTGTCTGTCTGTGTGTGTGTGGTGTATGTGTGTGTGTGGGTGTATGTGTGTGGGTGTGTGTGTGTGTGTGGGGTGTGTGTGTGTGTGTGTGTGTGTGTGTGGGGTGTGTGTGTGTGTGTGTGTGTGTGGGGTGTGTGTGTGTGGGGTGTGTGTGTGTTGCTACGATGGAGTTGTCAGTGAGCTCTGTCAGTGCTGATCGTGCAGAGTCCCAAACTCCTAACTTCCCTCTCAACCCCTCTCTGTCCCTCCATCTCGCTCTCCATCCACCTTGTCTTCCTTTTACAAAAATCTCTACAACTGACCCCCTCTGACCAGGGTTTTGGTCACCTCGTTTTAATTCCAAATTCTTCGACGGGTCATGAGTGTTGCTAGCTGGGCCCAGCATTTATTGCCCCGTCCTTAGTTGCCCCCTTGAGAAGGTGGGGGTGAGCGGCCTTCTTGAACCGCTGCAGACCATGTGCTGTGCGTTGACCCACGATGCCCGAAGGGAGGGAATTCCAGGATTTGAACGCAGTGACTGTGAAGGAACGCCGATATATTTCCAAGTCGGGATGGGGAGTGGCTCAGAGGGGATCTTTGAGGAGGTGGTGTTCCCGTGTATCTGCTGCTCTTGTCCTTCCCTGTGGAAGTGGTCATGGGTTTGGAAGGTGCTGCCTGAGGATCTTTGGTGAATTGCTGCAGTGTATCTTGTAGATGGTCCACCCTGCTGCTACTGAGCGTCGGTGGGGGAGGGAGGGGATGCTTGTGGATGTGGTCCCAATCAAGTGGGGGTTGCTTTGTCCTGGATGGTGTCGAGCTTCTTGAGTGTTGTTGGAGCTGCCCCCATCCAGGGGCAAGTGGGGAGTATTCCCTCACCCTCCTGACTTGTGTCTTGTAGATGGTGGACAGGCTTTGGGGAGTCAGGAGGGGAGTTACTCACTGCAGGATTCCCAGCCTCTGACCCGCTCTTGTCTCAAATGCATGTGTGCTGTCATTTTAAAGTCTTACCTTGGGATTGGTAATCTGAAGAGCGACCATCCAGCGGATGCTGGAAACCTGAAACAAGATTGCTGGAGAAACTCAGCAGGTCTGGCAGCTTCTGAGGAGAGAGAGAGAGTTAATGTTTGGAGTCTGGTATGACTCGTCTTCAGAGCTGTAGGTGTTAGCTGAAGCAATCTGATTGGCCAAGGCACCACCTCGTGTTGTGGGAGTCGTGCTGGCCTTGTGGTGCTTATGCTTAATGCTAATCTCGAGACCCTGGTAATGATCGGGGGACCAGGGTCCAGGCCCCACTACAGCAGATAGTGGGATTGGAATCCAATTATTTCTTAAAATCTGGAACTAAACGTCTAATGATGAAACCATTGTTGGAGAAAAACCCCATCTGGGTCACGAATGCCCGTCAGGGTAAGAAATCTGCCAACCTTACCTGGTCTGGCCTACTCGTGACTCCAAACCCACACCAATGTGGTTGACTCTATTAATGCTGACCCAGACCCAAATCCTTTGAGTGGATCTTTGAAAAAAACTGATGTTTTAAATCCGCTGAGGTACAAAGGAGGCAATACAGTACAGCACAGCAACAGGCCCTTCGGCCCACAAAGCCTGTACCAATTCCTAATCCTTATTTAGACCCACTATGTATTCCCCATACGCATTTTCCATCCCTCTGTTCACTTCCCATTCATGAGTGTATCGAGATAAATGTTGTTAACGTGCCTATTTCCACCGCCTCCCTTGGCAGGGCATTCCAGGCACCCGTTACCCTCTGGGTGAGTAATTACCTCCACATTTCTCCCCTAAACCTTCCCCCTCTCTCCTTCAACCTGTGCCCTCTTGTAGTTCCCACCCTGGGAAAAAGCCTCTGACTCCCTGTACCTCTCATAAACTCCGTAGACCTCTATCCGCTTCCCACCACAGCCCCCCTCCATCTTTCCAGTGAAAACAATCCGGGTTTATCCAACCTCTCCCCACAACTGAAACCCTCCAGAACAGGCCGCATCCTGGTAAAGCTTCTCTGCCCCCTCTCCAAAACATCCACCTCCTTCTGGATAGGGTGGTGACCAGATCTGCCCCCTGAGTGTGGGGTCTCCTGTCGAGAGAGTGTGCTGCTGGAAAAGCACAGCAGGGTCAGGCAGCATCCGAGGAGCGGGGAGAGTCGACGTTTCGGGCAAAAGCCCTTCATCACTTTTCTGAGGAAACGTCGACTCTCCTGCTCCTCGGATGCTGCCTGACCCTGCTGTGCTTTTCCAGCAACACTCTCTCGACTCTGATCTCCAGCATCTGCAGTCCTGTGGGGATCTCCTGACTCCATGACATTAACACTCAGATTATGCAACATTTCCTCCTCTTATTCTGTCTCACAGGTTTGGCCGCCCCAGCGAGCCCTTATTTATTCATACAGAGCTGAAGACTCTCACCAACTGCACCTCCCCCACTCCCACCCTGTCCTCCCCGGTCAGGACCTGTACACGGATTGCTCCGACAGTGCCATGTTTAGTTGGTCATGATGAAGGCCTCTGAAATTGGCCTCAGTGTCTTCAGCACTGACGTGATGTACGCAACTGATCAGGCAATGGAACACAGGTTTTTACAGAGCATGTGACAGGATATTGCTCAGAGCTTTTAGCGTAGGATTTCGGACACCACGTTGAGGTTGTACAGGACGTTGCTGAGGCCTCTTTTGGAGCACCATTTCCAGTTCTGGTCACCCGGCTACAGGAAGGGTGTTATTAAACTGGAAAAGATTTACTGGGATGTTGTTTGAAATGGAGGGTTTGAGAGATGAAGACAGACTGGAACGGTTGGAATTTTTTTCAGCAGAGGGTCAGAGGTTGAAGGGGTGACCTTATGGAGGTTTATAAAATCATGGGGGATGTAGTTAAGGTGAACAATAAAGGCCTTTTCCCAAGGGTGGGAGAGATCAAAACTAGGGGTGCCATATTTTTAAGGTGAGACAAGAAAGGTTTAAAAAGTACATGAGGTGCAATTTTTTTTTTGCACAGCGTGTGGTTCGCACGTGGATGTGGTGATGTGGGTCCAGTTACGATGCTGAAAATACATTTGGATAAATCCATGAATGGGAAAGGTTTGGAGGGATATGGGCCAGGAGCAGGGAGGTGGGACTGGTTTAGTTTATGGGGTTACGGACTCGTTGGACCGAAGGGTCTGTTTCCGTGCTGTCTGACTCCATGACACAATCAAAGAGGACCAGCTAGACACAGTGGGCCAGAGGCAAGGAGAGGGAAAAGAGTTCATCAGCTATTGTGCTGTCCATTTATTTTGATGAGGCAGAGAACGTCCCCAGGCGTGGGAGGCAAGAGTGCGAGGGAGGTGTGTTGGGGGGGGGGCGGGGGGGGTTTCCCAGAGATGTTCCCTGAAACGTTCCGCGAGTTGCCCTCCACCCCCCCGGACCCTCCAGCCCCGCGGCGTCGACGTCGACTTCACCAGTTGCCTCTTCTCCCCTTCCCCACCTCCCCCACTTCGTCCCAGTTCCACCCGTCCATCTCCCCTTCCCACCTATCCCCGCCCCTCCGACTGAACACTATCAGCCCCCTCCCCAACCCCACCCCCATCTACCTTTCACCTTCCCTGGGAGGGGGGGGCAGTGGAAGAGGTCGAGGGGATCACGCCGCCCCTTGTAGGTGACATCATCTCGTGACCCGTCATGGCTGAGCACGGCAACTGGGTCAGACGAGAAACGCGGATTCCGAGTTCCTTTCATCTCAGTGACAGGCTGGGTTTGTCTATCCCTCCACCCCCCACCCCCCCCCAACCTCCCCGACACTGAACTGAGGCCTTTCAGTGGCAGCTGGGGATATTTATGTCATGCTGCAGACATCTTAAATTAATGAGTTTGGGAGCGCTGCGACCCACCGTCGAACCACGGGCTGCTGCACTCGACAAATAAATCTCTGAAGCAGACAGGCCAGACATTCCTGAGACCACCGCTCACCTTCTCCACTCCCCAAGCGCCCTCCCCTACACCGTCCGCAGCTCCCCTCCAACAACCCACCCACCCTACACCCCCCCCCATCCCTTTCTTATCGTCTGCGGCCTCATTTCAATTTCCCCCTGGCTGTTTCGATTAGGTTAGATTCCCTAAAGTGTGGAAACAGGCCCTTCGGTCCAACCAGTCCACACCGACCCTCCGAAGAGTAACCCACCCAGACCCATTTCCCTCTGACTAATACACCTAACACTACGGGCAATTTAGCATGGCTAATTCACCCTGACCTGCACATCTTTTTGGACTGTGGGAGGAAACCGGAGCACCCAGAGGAAACCCACCCAGACACAGGGAGAATGTACAAACTCCACACAGCCCCAGGCTGGAACCGAACCTGGGACCTTGGTGCTGTGAGACAGCGGTGCTAACCACTGACTGCCCTGCCCAAAACAACACTCTCCAAGTTGTTCGCGGGCCCCGGCGAGAGAGAAACACCAGGAATTCCGAGATACCCTTCCATGTTCAAAGGTGGCGTACTTGCCGTTCTCACTGTCTGAGAGAAAGCGAGGCCTGCAGGTGCTGGAGGTTAGAGTCAAGAGTGTGGTGCTGGAAAAGCACAGCAGGTCAGGCAGCATCCAAGGAGCAGGAGAATCAACGTTTCGGGCATCAGCCCTTCATCAGGAGCCCACTGATCAGGACGTGGACCCCACCTCCATGTTTTGGTCTCTGTTCGATCAGGCAGTAGGGTCATCGTAACAGATCATTGATGATTTTACGCACTGCATTGAGGGGTGGGCGACAGAGAAATCAATTCAACGTCCTCCCTCATTCGTTCAAAGGATGTAGGTGACCCCGGCTAGGCCATCATTTCGTCACTCCTGATGAAGGCCTTTTTCCCGAAACGTCGATTCTCCTGCTCCTCGGATGCTGCCTGACCTGCTGCGCTTTTCCAGCACCACACCATTTTGTCACCCCATCCCTCATCAGCCGACAGGAAGAGCCGCCATTTTGAACCGCTGTGTATGACCCACAATGCCCTTAGGGAGGGAATTCCAGGATTTCCGCCCAGCGACACTGAACGAACGGCGATGTATTTCCAAGTTGGGATGGTTTCCTGTTGGAGCATGGATCCCAGAAAGCCAGTTCACCTTTGAGACAATAAGAGACAATTTATACTGGTGTCACATGACATGATGTCATAGAACATAGAGTAGTGCAGCACAGGAATAGGCCCTTTGGCCCACCATGCTGTGCTGAACATGACGCCAAATTAAACTAATCCTTTCTGCCTGCTCTTGGTCCATTCCTTGCGTATTCATGCTCTTATCTAAAAGTCCCTTAAACACCCCTTGGGAGATCAAACATTAGGGAAAGGTACACAGTTAATGGCAGGGCCCTGAACAGCATTAATGTACCAGAGGGAGCTGAGGGTTCAGGTCTATAGCTCCCTGAAAGTGCCATGCAGTAGATAGGGAAGTAAAGATGGCATGCTTGCCTTTGTGGGATGGGGAATTAAGTGAAAGAGTCAGGATGTCACATTGCAGCGTTAGTTAGGCCACACTTAAGAGTATTGTGTTCAAACCTGGTCATAACATTACAAGAAGCATGTGGGATGCTTTGGAGAGGATGTAGAAGAGGTTTACCAGGATGCTGCCTGGATTAGAGGGAATGTGCTATAAGGAGAGGCTGGAAAAACTCGGGCTGTTTTATCCGGAATGGGGAAGGCTGAGGGGAGACTTGACAGAAGTCTATACAATTATGAGATGCACAGATAGGGGTTGACAGTTGGAATCTTTTCCCCAGAGTTGAAATACCTAAAACTGTGCCTTTAAGGTGAGAGGGGGAAAATTCAAAGGAGATGTGAGGGGTAGTTTTTTTTTCCACAGGGAGTGGTAGGTGTCTGGAACACACTGTAAGGGGTGGTGGAGGAGGCAGATATAATAGAGGTGTTTAAGGGACTTTTAAATAAGCAAAGGATGGGGGGATATGGACCAAGAGCAGGCAGAAGGGATTAATTTAATTTGGCGCCATGTTCAGCACAGCATGGTGGGCCGAAGGGCCTGCTCCTGTGCTGTACTGCTCTATGTTCTATGTCATCATGTCATGTGATGCTAGTATAAAAGTCTTCCTTCCCTCCGTTAAGCAGTCAGTTATGTACGGAATGTCAGAGTAATATAAGGTAAGTATGAATAGATGAATGAAAGTCTGAGATATCATATTAACGTTGTAATTAAACTTCAAGATATCTGTCTCCCCAAGAGCTCAGAGTTTGTGGAATATTTTACAACATACAGAGCCACACTCAGTCCATTTCATACAGGCAGAAGCCACCTCAGGTGTACCTGCCCTCAGCTTTTACAGGTGGGTCAGTGGTTAGCACTGCTGCCTCACAGCACCAGGCTCCCAGGTTCAATTCCCACCTCGGGCCACTGTCTGTGTGGAGTTTGCATATTCTCCCCGTGTCTGCGTGGGTTTCCTCATATAGTCCAAAGATGTACAGGTTAGATAGATTGGCTGTAGGAAATTGCCCATAATGTCCTGGGATGTGCAGCCTTAGTGGATTGACCATGGGAAATGCAGGGATGGGATGGGTCTGAGTGGGGTAGTCTTCAGAGGGTCAGAGGGGACTTGCTGGGCTGAATGGCCTCCTTCCACACGGGGGGGGCTTGTATGAAAAGATTCTCGAGTGTGGGTTTGGAAGGTGTTTGCGGCTAGAACTCTGTTGTTTATGGTGACTGTGGCCTTCCTTTGGTCGGAGTTTCACCTCCTACTCAGACAGTGAGGGGGGGCGGATAAAGGGTTTAAACCTCACTCTGAAGATTTGAGGCCCAAAATTGGAGGCAACACTCCCAGTGCCAGGTCACTGTCCAAAGTGCTATCTGTCGGATCAGACTTTGATCCAATTGACAATAAAAAAAACCCTATTGATCCACATGAAGCTCTGCAGGCAAATTCTCTTTGACATCCCGAAGAATATTTCTCCCTCAACCAACCTCCCCGAAAACGATGATCTCGCGATTTTTTCCCTTTCCCTGATGGTTTATTGACAGTGTTCTATGACTACTTGTCACGTGACACTAATATAAAAGTCTGCGGATTGGCCGGCCCTTTCCTTGTGTTGCTGCATCCCAGGCGGTAGCTCAACGGCTTTGGGAGCCCTGAAGCCATTTTGAAAGCGCCACTACAGGTGCACAATCCTTTATCCGAAACGTTGGGGACCAGCTGGTTTTCGGAATTCGGAACTTTTCGAATTTCGGAATAAGTGACAACTTGACGGAGAAATTTTAATAAGTTTTACCAAACAGCAGACTCAATATGAGTATTATAGGCCCTGCGACAGAATTGAGGCCTGCCAGTACTGGGCCACGCCCACCCACGTCACATCTGAGTGACACGCATTAAGTGGGTGCGGAGTTGGGTTAACTGTTTGCACGCCAAACGACCTTGTTAACGAGAAAAAAAAACTTCACGAGGCAACCTTCGGATTTCAGAGCTTTTCGGATTTCGGGATTTCAGATAAAGGGTTGTGTCTACCTGTACAATGCGAACCCTATCTCACTTTGACCCACACTCAACTGAGGCATTGGTCAGACCAATGCTCAATGAAACCAAGCATTGTCCAACTTCTGTAAGTATGACATTGTCCTGCTGAGAATTGGTGTCATTGTCTGATTTCTGCTTTGTACATTCTCTAAGTGCTTTGCTTAAACACATGGCCAGAGGGAGCCCAAAAGAGAGACATAAAAAAAAAATCAGTGCGATGGGTGGAGGGATAGACCTGGAAGGCAGTTCTCTGGTCCCTGTCCGCAGCACTTGCTGAGATAATCCTTCTTGCTTAGTCTCAGGGCTTACTGTACCTCAATCGTCCTCCCCCAGCTTCTTTCTTTTGCTTGCAAGAGGCACAGAGTGACTGGTTCACAACTTATAAAGTCTCTGACTTACTGGTTAAAGCCACAGCTGAGAGCAACTGAATGGAAATAAACTGGCTTTCCTCAGGTTAGAAGTGCATGTTGTTTACCCTGGAGAGAGGAGGACAGCTCTTCTGTACCCAGAAGTCATGGAGTTATACAGGTGTACAGCACAGAAACAGGCCCTTCAGCCCAACTTGCCTGTGCTGCCCAATTTTCACACTTAATCTAGTCCCAATTGCCTGCGTTTGGTCCATAATCCCTCCATCTGGGGTGGCACGGTGGCTCAGTGGTTAGCACTGCTGCCTCACAGCACCAGGGACCTGGGTTCGATTCCAGCCTCGGGCGACTGTCTGTGTGGAGTTTGCACATTCTCCCCGTGTCTGCGTGGGTTTCCTCCAGTTTCCTCCCACAGTCCAAAAATGTGCAGGTCAGAGTGGATTGGCCAGGCTAAATTGACCATAGATGTGAGGTGCATTCATCAGAGGGGGGTAGGTTACTCTTCAGAGGGTCAGTGTGGACCGAAGGGCCTGTTTCCACACTGTAGGGAATCTAACCTAATACCTATCCCATCCATCTCCCTATCCAAATGTTTCTTAGATTGTACTCGCCTCCGTCACTACCTCTGGCTGCCCATTCCAGACACTCACCATCCTCTGGGAGAAAGAATGCCCCCTTGGGACGTTTCCGTATCTCTCACCTCAAACCCATGCCCCCTAGTTTTAGACTCCCCCACCCTGGGGAAAAGCCGTTGGCTCACTGCTGACCCAACATCCGTACCCAGGGGCTCTTCAGCTCCTGGCGTGCCAATCACATTGCGGCTGGCAGGCCGTCAGCCATTGTCATCGATAACTGGTCGCCGTAGCAAGGACCAATCAGCCGGTCCGGATCTTGTTTTGCACGTGCCCCGTAACCAGACAGAGAGAGTTCATACTGAGTTCAGGTATCCCCCTACTTTTCCAAAGTTCACCTTACCCCAGTCCGCTTTTACGAAAGACTTACATTAGTACCTGTGTTCGCTAACCAAAAGAAATCCGAAAAGGATTTTCACTTTTCCGAGAAAGGATGAAATCTTTCCCGGATAAGTTAATGCCTCTTTGCTATACGCCATTTCAGCGTGCGTGAGGTTTCAGAGGAACACTCTGATTTCGGATAGCGGGGGGATACCTGTACAGGTTTGGCGAGGGAGCACCTTAGGGTTCCCAAGGGAATAAGGTCGATAGTTTGGATCTTCCCCACACACTCCACCTCAGTGTGACACGGACCCGGTGGCTATCGAATTGAATTGAATTGATTGTCACGTGTACCGAGGCACAGTGAAAAGCTTTGTTTTGCGAGCAATCCCGGCAGCTCACAGAGTTAAGGAGGACAGGTAAGTAAATATTAGATAAACAGCGGCAAAAACAAAAACACAGGTACAGGCGAATGTTAAGAGTTTATGAGTCCATTCAGTATTCTAACAACAGTACGATAGAGACTGTTTTGAAACCGGCTGGTGTGTGTGTTCAAGCTTCTGTACCTTCTCCCCGATGATAGAGGTTGTAGAAAAACATTGTCAGGGTGGGATGGATCTTTGAGAATGCTGGCGGCCTTTCCTTGACAGCGGGCCTGGGAGATGGATTCTATAGATGGGAGGTTGGCCTTTGTGATTGTCTGGGCCGAGTTCACCACTCTCTGTAACCACCTCCGATCTTGAATGGTACAGATGCCATACCAGGTAGAGATCCATCCAGACAGAATGCTCTCGATGGTGCACCTATAACAGTTGGCAAGGGTATTCGCCGTCATGCCAAATTTCCTCAGCTGCCTGAGGAGGAAGAGATATTATTGGGCCTTTGTAACCAGTGTGTCCACATGAAGAGTCCAAGAAAGCTTGTTGTGGATGACCACTCCCAGGAGATTGACACTCTTCACTCGTTCCACCTCTGTGCTGTTAATGTGTAGGGGGGCACGAGTAACATCCCGCTGATAGTCAATAATGAGTCTTTTGGTTTTGCCAATAGGTTGTTCTCAGTGCACCATTTTTCCAGGTCGTTCAGCTCCCATCTGTAGTCTGTTTCATCGCCATTTGAGAGTTGACTCACCATGCTGGTGTCATCAGCGAACTTGTATATGACATTAGTCTGGTGTTAAGCGACACAGTCATGGGTATACAGCGAGTACAGTAGGGGGCTGAGTACGCACCCCTGGGGGGGCTCCAGTAAGTGCGGATGAAACATTGTCCTCAATCTTCACTGATCGTGGCCTGTGGGCCAGGAAACTGAGGATCCAGTTGCAGAGAGTGGGGCTGAGTCCGAGATCACGAAGTTTAGTAATCGGTCTCGAGGGGATAATAGTGTCGAAGGCTGTAGTCAATGAGTAGGATCGTGTAACAAACTCCATCTTGTTG
Source organism: Chiloscyllium punctatum (assembly GCF_047496795.1). Taxonomy (NCBI): domain Eukaryota; kingdom Metazoa; phylum Chordata; class Chondrichthyes; order Orectolobiformes; family Hemiscylliidae; genus Chiloscyllium; species Chiloscyllium punctatum. Next base: position 65,343,285 of record NC_092767.1, on the reverse strand, counting down.
AAGACAAGAGCCCTGGTTGTTAGACCACTGTCTGGTTTCTCTCTGCAACACCCAGCTGAAGGCAGGAGTTGTAGACGCTAACCAGGAAAGAGAAAGGTGGTTGCAAATCCATCAATAGATCATAGAACATGGTGGGCAGTGGGAGAGCGTTCATTTTAAAGTGGGTCAGAAGAAATAGGGCACGGACTTAATTCTATTCATTTCTTTTCACACATAGTGGATATAAAATGGAGGAGCATGTGTAGGCCATTCAGCCCATCTGCTCCAGGGATCTGGAAAAGGCAAGGCTTAATGGTGGCTGATATCCTGTTGTCCCTTGCCTCTCGAGTCAGGGAACAGATCAGGAGCCTGACACAGAGGCATTTCCTGATTGTATTTGTGTCTCGGTAGGAAACGCCACGGTTGCCAGTTCTTTGAAATTTGCATCACCGTGGTTTGCCTTCATTGCTCAGACCTTTGCGTCTGGGAGTCGGGACGCCATGTTGAGGTGGTACAGGACGTTGGTGAGGTCGCTTCTGGAGAGCTGTGTCCAGTTCTGGTCTCTCTGTTATAGGAAGGATATTATTAAGTTGGAGGGAGGGTTCAGAAAAGATTTACCTGGATATTGCCAGGAATGGAGGGTTTGGGGTATAAATATAGACTGGAAAGACTGGGACTTTTTTCACTGGAGCGTAGGAGGTTGAGGGATGACCTTTATGAGGTTTATAAAATCCTGAGGGGCACAGATGAGATGTATGGCAGGCGTTTTTTTCCCTAGGGTGGGGGCGTTCAAAACTAGGGGGCATATACTTAAGGGGAGAGGATATGAGGGGCAACTTTTTTTTGCACAGAGGGTGGTCCGTGTTTGGAATGTCCTGCCAGAGGGAGTGGTGGATGTGGGGACAGTTACAACGTTTAAAAGACATTTGGATAAGGACATGACTAGGAATGGTTCGGAGGGATATGGGCCAGGAGTAGGTAGGTGGGACTAGTTTAGTTTGGGATTATGGGTCGGCATGGACTTGTTAGGCTGAAGGGTCTGTTTCCGTGCTGTATGCCTCTAAGTTCTGACACTCCGGTGCCATTATGATGGAGTGCTGCACTGGCAGAGGCTCTGTCTTTCAGATGAGGCCTTCAACCCTGAAGCCCCAGCTACTCTTGTGGGTGGATGCAGGTGTTTGTACATTATTTGGGACGCGATGGACGGAGCAAGTTTTCTGGTCGTTCCGGTCAAATTTTAGTCAACTGGTTACACCATCTTTCGGATGTTACAGGTGACTTGCTGCTGGGAGTTAAAGCAGCGATGGGTAGCTGATGGCCTAGTGGTATTGATGCTAATCTCGAGACCCAAGTAACATTGTGGGGACCTGGGTTCAAATCCCGCCACGGCAGATGGTGGAATTTGAATCCAATAAAATTTGGGAATTGAACAGGAAGGAAAAATTCTGTCCTTACCTGTATCTGACCTACATGTGACTCCAGAGCACGTGGGTGACCTTTAGGCAATAAATGCTGGCCTAGCCAGTGACACATTCATCTCTGAATAAATAAAAAAAAGGGAGAATCATAGAATTCCTACAGTGTAGGAGCAGGCCACCTGGCCCATCGAGTCCACACCAACCCTCCAAAAGGCAACCCATCCAGATCCAGACCCGTACCTCCAGGAACCTGGACCCCTGACGCTATGAGGTAATCATGCTAACCACTGAGCCATCCCTATTGATGGTCCGGGAATCTCAGTGTCTTGTCATATTGCAGCTATACAAACCCCCGATGAGACTCCACTTGGGGCACTGTGAGGAGATCTGGTCACCACATCTTCAGAAGGATAGATTGGCCTTGGAGGGAGAATACAAGGATGATGCCTGGACTTCAGGGGTTAAGTTACGAGGAGAGATCATGCACATTTGGATCTGTTTTCTCTCAAATTTAGAAGGTTAAGGGGCGATTGATCAAAGTCTTCAAGATATGAACAGGAACAGACATTGTAGATAAAGAGAAACATTTTCCATTGCTTGAGGAACTAGGGGCATAGTCTGAGAATGAGGGCCAGACTGTTCAGGAGAGATGTTGGGAAGCACTTCAACACACATAAGGTGGGAGAGATTTGGAACTCTCTTTCACAAATGGCAGTGGGTGCCAGATCAGTTGACAATTCCTGAACCCGAGAGAGATAAAGTTTTGTTAAGCAAAGGAATATGGGCCAAAGACAGGCACAGAGGAACCTCGATTATCCATCCAAAGGACACAGGCGGGAAGTCTTTCATTCGGTTAATCGACTTCCGGATTACCCAATGCCAGATAAAATAGTTCCGCTGCGCGTCGGGACCTAGCGATTTTGTCAGATAATCCTGATAATCGAACGCCGAATAGTCGAGGCTCCTCTGTATGCGGATCAGCCATGATCTCATTGAAGGGGTTGAGGGGCTGAATGGCCTCCTGCTGTTCCTGATCACCTCCCTAATTCCATCGCCCGCTGTGCCTGAACCACAATTACTGTGGGGAGCGGGGGCACCCTGTATTCAATGGGTTAAGACAGATGGTATTATGCTGCTGCCTGCTGTTTCACTCCTGTGTGACTGACTGTATCAATGTGATGTGATTAATCATCTCCAACAATCTGTACCACCCTTGGATATTAATCTCTCTGCTGTGAGAGGCAGTAACTGATGCACATTTCTTCAATTAAGTTTCCCAGAACTAATAGTTCGCAAAGAAACAAAATCAAGTTTATCAAGATTGTCGGTCTTTCGAAATCTCAGTGAGATTAACAGATGCTGAACAGGAGAGAGAGAGAAAGAGAAAGGGAGAGGGAGAGAGAGGGGGCTTGAGAGAGAGGGGTTGAGAGAGACAGGGAGAAAGAGAGAGTGAGAGAGAGGTGGGCAGGAGGGGTAGAGAGAGAGAGAGAAAGAGGTAGTGAAAGAGGTGGGAAGGATGGGGAGAGAAAGAGAGAGTGGGAGGGGGAGGGAGAGGGAGAGAGAAAGAGAGAGCGAGAAAGAGGTGGGGCGAAGGGGGAGTGGAGAGAGAGATGGAGAGAGAGAGATGGCGTAGGGAGAGAGGGGAAGAGAGAGTGAGTGAGAACAAAAACAGAAGTTGCTGGAAAAGCTCAGCAGGTCTGGAAGCATCTGTGGAGAGAAAATCAGAGATAACATTTTGGGTCCAGTGACCCTTCCTCAGATGACTATCCTGAGGTATTTTGAGGTAACGAAAATAAGTTGGTTCAGTGTGTCTTCCTTGTCGGGTTTCCTTGGGGTGGGAGGGGTGGTATCTTCCTTCTCAGAGTTGAGGGGGATGCTGGGGGTGGAAGCTGGTGGGGGTTGGGCATGTTGTTGGGGTGATTGACCATGGGACTGGAGAGCCAATCAGGGAATGGGTAAGAAGGATGGGACAGGGGCTGACAGTGGGTTGATCTACAGGATACACTCTCTGCTTTTGGATGGCCTGGCCCTCCATTGGGTACTGAGTCCCTTCATAGGAGGACCACACCTTCCTCACATCCTCCTCCCAAACGAGGCTGCCAAACCAGGTCTGTGATTTGGGGTTCCACCCTGTCAAGAACCCTCTCCCCCACTGTCGACTGGACCCCAGCAGTGGGGGGGGGGTGGGTGAACGAGGGGAGACCCTGGGAATTAGGGTTCAATGGCTCCCTTTAGGGACAGGCAGACTGTCCACAAACCCTACCATCGGTACAATAACTCGCTCAAGTAAATGCCCCACCCTCTTCATCACCGAAATCGCTGCAGAAGTGTGGCAGTGAGTTACCCCCCTTCGCTGTCCAACAGGAACAGTCGATGTTATAGAAGGTTGGTCATGTGGTTTTGGGATTTGCTGTCGCTCCAGGCTGCTGCTGGAGAACCCTCGTGACAAAGGAGAGTCACCACTGACCCAGAGGAGGATACGGACAGCTCTCTCATTACACCGAGACAACGGGTGATGGTTTAGTCTGAGGATCAACATGGGGAGAGGGACATGGGAACAAGCTGAAATCTTTAAAACAAATTTTGAAAGCATAAGTACATACACATACACACGTGTACACATTTATACACAGACATACACACACATATACATATTTATCCATATACAGATGCACACACGTGAGCAAACAGACACACACATATACACATTTACACACTCACACAGAGACACATACACATGCACACAGACACACACACATTTATTCGCACACACAATCACACACACATACACATAGACACACATACACATTTATACACACACGGACACACATGTACACATTTATACATACACTGACACAGACACACACACAGATAACCACATGCATACAGATACACACAATTAAACACACAGACACGCACACAGATACACACACACATACAGACAAGCGCACAGATGTTCACACACGCACACTCACACGAGGTGAAGTGCAGTTCAATGACATTTTTCTCCTGCCTCTCCCCCCTCCCCACCCCCTGACCTTCTGCAATGTTCCTCAGTGATTGATCGATGGCCGAAAGGCCGAAGGTCAGAGTTGATCTTTGGGTGAGATGGAGAAGTGTGCATGCCCTAGCCTGGTGATGATGACCCTGTGAGATAGCCCATAACCAGGCCAAGATAGTCAGGGGGGGGGCGTGAATCATTGTCTGTCCTTTTAACAAGAAATCGCTGTGTACAACCTCCATCCTCATCACAGAGCCACAGCTTTCTCAAGCAAGGCCTGGGGCCTGGGGGTGGGGAGTGTTTGCACAGCCTGCAAGTATGGTTGTCCTGGGGATGGGGGAGAGTGTGATCTTGAATATTTGACATTTGACATCTTGAATAACGTAGTGCTATAAAAAAAAATCTACAAATGCAATAAAGGCAGTGAGTTCTCATTATAGCAATCTTCAGGGGTTTGGCCAACTTGGAGTTGAAGATCCCAGATACTGCTACCAGGGCTCTTGGGAGGAACGAAAGGATAATCTTCCCTCACACAGACCTGACTCGTGTTAGTGTTTACCTCCTCTGGCCTTGACCATTATGTTCCTTGGCCTTACGACTACTGTCAGAGTCTCAGTCCTCCTGGCTCCCCCTTCCCCCCCTGCCCCGCCTCCTGAAATTCTCATCTGGTTTTCAAATCCCCTCAGCGGTGACCTTCCCCCCCCCCCACCTTTGTAGTCCGCGACCCTCTGGGGTCTGCCCTTGCCTCCATTTATGACCTGTCAATTATGCTGGATGAGAACCGCCCCTCCATTGCAGGCTGTACCTCAGCCCCACGCTCAGGAATTCCCTCCTTACGCCCGTCTGCCTCTCTACCTCATGTTCCTCCCGTAAGACACTCCTTCAAACCCAACTCTTCAGATTAGCTTCTGGTCAGCGACCCTGATTTCTTTTCACATGCTATGAACCTCCTATTTTGTTTTATAGTGTTGCCGTGAGACATCTTCTGCTCCAAAACATTAAAGATGCTACATATGTGCAAGTTGTTGTTACAATCGATAGACCTCAGGCCAAGTTTCAGTAATTCAGTTTCATAATGTAAGACATAGAAACAGGAGTAGGCCATTCAGCCCATTGCTCTACCATTCAATGACATCATGGCTGATCTGATAATCCCCAACTCCACTTTTCTGCCTTTTTCCCTCAATTCCCTTCCTGATTAATAATCTCTCTATCACAGCCTTGAGTATACTTAATGACCCAGCCTTGACAATCCTCTGTGGTAAAGAATGCCACAGATTCACTCCCCTCTGAGAGAGGAAATTCCTCCTCGTGTATTGTTTGTGCTGTCACGGTCGCTCAGTGGTTAGCACTACAGTCTCACAGCGCCGGGGACCGGGGTTCGATTCCCACCTCAGTCTGTGTGGAGTTTGTACATTCTCCCCGTGTCTGCGTGGGATTCCTCCCACAGTCCAAAGATGTGCAGTTTAGGGCTGTTTGGCCATGCTGGCTTTCCTGTAGCATCCAGGGATGCGTGGGCTAGCCATGGGGAACGTAGGATTGCAGGGATTGGGCAGGATCCTCTTTGGAGGAGTGGTGTTCTGCTGATGGGCCAAATGGCCTTCTGTAGGGATTCTATGGCTATCAGCTTTTCGACTTCCCTGGCTGATCGTTATCCAACCATTTGTCTGCCAAACTGTCTTTCTCGCGCTCTCTGAGCTCCATCTCCACCTATCCTCATACCCGTAACTCCTTCCCACCCTTTTCCAAGTGACAACTCGTTCTGAAGGGCCACTAAACGTGAAACGTTAACTCTGCGTTCCCCCCATCGATGCTGCCCGACCTGCCGAGTTTCTCCAGCTATTTCTCTTTCTGCATCTGGTTGACTTGATGCCCTTTCAGGAGGGAAATCTGCCGTCCTTACCCAATCTGGCCTCTGTGTGACTCCAGACCCACAATGTGGCCGGGACAGCCAATCAGTTCAGGGGTAATTGGGGATGGACTGGCCTTGCCCACATCCCGTGAGGAGAACAAAAGAAAAGTACCCATTTCCTTGCCTTTCCTCCACATCCTGAGACATACTCATTCATCAAAAAGCTGCAGTTACATCGAAATATAGGAGGATAGAAAATGGGAGCAGGAGTAGGCCATTCGGCCCTTCCAGCCTGCTCCCCCATTCAGTATGATCATGGCTGATTGTCCAACTCAGTCCCCTGTTCCTGCTTCCTCCCCCATATCCTCTGATCCCTTTAGCCCTAAGAGCTATAGGATTAAAGACAGGATTCTTGTCAGTGTGGAGGAACAGAGGGATCTGGGTGTGCAAGTACATAGATCCCTCAAAGTTACCAGCCAAGTGAATAGGGTTGTTAAGAAAGCATACGGTGTTTTGGCTTTCATTAACAGGGGGATCGAGTTTAAGAGCCGCGAGGTTTTGCTGCAGCTCTACAAGTCCCTGGTGAGACCACACTTGGAATATTGTGTCCAGTTCTGGTCACCCTACTATAGGAAAGATACAGAGGCTTTGGAGAGGGTGCAAAGAAGGTTTACCAGGACGCTGCCTGGACTGGAGGGCTTGCCTCATGAAGAAAGGCTGAATAAGCTCGGACTTTTCTCTCTGGAGAGAAGGAGGAAGAGGGGAGACCTGATCGAGGTATGCAAGACAATGAGATGATTTGGAGATGCCGGTGTTGGACTGGGGTGTACAAAGTTAAAAATCACACATCACCAGGTTATAGTCCAACAGGTTTATTTGGAAGCACTAGCTTTCGGAACACTGCTCCTTCATCAGGTGATAGTGGAGGGCTCAATCCTAACACAGAATTTATAGCAAAAATTTACAGTGTGATGTAACTGAAATTATACATTGAAAAATTGCCATATTGTCTAACTATCACCATTGTTCACAGCTAAGCCGAAAATGCAACTTTTTTATAAAAAAGTTTTGTGATTTACACATGAAAGCAGTGAAACTATCGCTGTATTCTAACAGATGAGAACCTGTTGGACTATAACCTGGTGTTGTGTGATTTTTAACTAAGATAATGCGAGAAATAGATCGAGTCAATAGCCAGAGACTTTTCCCCAGGGCAGGATTGACTGGTACGAGGAGTCATAGTTTGAAGATATTCGGAGGAAGGTATAAAGGAGACATCAGAGGTGGGTTCTTTACACAGAGAGTTGTGAATGCACGGAACGCGTTGCCAGCGGTGGTGGTGGAAGCAGAGTCATTGGGGACAGTTAACCGACTGCTGGATGTGCACATAGATAGGGCAGTGAGTTGAGGGGTGTGTAGGTTGAGTTACTCTATTTTAAACCGCGGCACAACATCGTGGGCCGAAGGGCCTGTTCTGTGCTATACCTTTCTATGTTCTATGTAACTCAATCTAACGCCTTCTTGAAAACGTTCAGTGTTTGGCCTCAACCGTTTGCTGTGGGAGTTTGCTCACCTCTCTCCCCAGTTCTGATTGGCACCTCCCTGCCCAGGGCTCCCTCATAACACCGCAATCTCCCGCCCCATCCCTCTTTGTTAATTCACGACTGGCGTCTGTTTTCCAAGGTCTTTGACCTCTGATCTCTGTCACGTCAGCTCCTGATTGTTCCCCTTGTTCAATATAATCCAACCAGAACCAGAAATCCAGAACCTGAAACACTTATACTTGGGGTGGGGGGGGGGGGAGGAGGTGGAATGGCAGAAGAAGGTCGTTGTTTTGCGTCTGAAACAGGGCGTTAGAGGGAAAGAGACGACCACCTTCCCCCACGCACCCCCCACCCCCCCCCCACCCCACCCCAGCCCGGCCCAAGACCTTAGGGTGGGGAACAGGGGGCGAGCGGCGGCCTACCAGTTAGGCTTCCATGTGAGGCTGGTCCCACACATTTAGATGCCAATACGGGCCTCAACCATGCCCCTGCCCGGCATTGCCACCAACTCAGCCATGACCTGGAACAGCAGGACCGAATCTGAGGGCTGAATGGCCTCATTCCGTTGCCCGCTGAAGAAGGGAACCAGGTTGGACGGATTGTCGGAGCGGGTGCCGGGGCTCGAAGCTCTCGAGGATTAAAACAATAATTTTCCTCGCAAATTGCCGAGTAATTAGTCGCTGCTCAATAGAATTCCATTCGTGTTTTCCAATCGAAGCAATTAGCAAAAGGGATGATAGCAATTAAAGTGTGATTCACTGCAAAACATTTTGATTGTGCTGGAGGTTGGATGGATTTGAATGAGTATGATCGGATTGGCTCGTTCATTAACAAAATCGCCTCAACACCCAACCTCTGGTGGGGGCTTAGCTTCTCTCCTGGCTACCTTGCTGAAGGTAGTTACAGACCTGCGCATGAGGAAGGGTCCCAACTCACCAGCGAGGCAGAGGTCTCTAACAAGCAGGGGTTTGACTGTCCTGCTGTAGAGGAGTCTGGGAAGACCATTTGAGATGATCCATCCAATGGTGGCCAGCTCCCTTCCTACCTCTGTAGAGGTGCCGCCATCGGAAAATCCGTTACTCGTTCCTGAACACACAGAGAGTCTCTTCCCTCCATCATCTCTCTGCTGCCGACCTCCATCAGCTCCCCATGTGGCAACGTAAAAGTTCCATCCTCATTCTCAAATCTGACCGTGTCTCTGGAACCCTCTGAGGTGTCTCACGCGGTGCCAATGGCTGGCCTTTTGAGCGTCCCTGTTTGGGCTTTGTTATTCGTTCATGGGATGAGGGCCCAACATTTATTGCCCGCCCCTAATTACCCAGAGGGCAGTTAAGTATCAACCAGGTTGGCTGTGGGTCTGGAGTCATGGGTGGGCCAGACCGGGTAAGGCTGGCAGATTTCCCTAATTCCTTCGTGAACCAGGTGCGTTGCTTCCCTGACAATCAGTAGCGGCTTCACAATCATCATTAGATTATTAATTCCACATTCTTATCGAATTCAAATTCCACCTCAGCCGTGACGAGATTCGAAGCCAGGTCCCCAGATGGTGACCAGTCGGTCGTTGTCACGATTGGAAATGGGTGGACCTGATCGATTCTGAGATCTTTGGCTGGGGTTGTTGACCTGGGTCAATCAAGGAGCCCCGGCTGACAGGGGATTTCCCCAGCAGGGGGCTCTCTAAGTGGGAGTCCTACCTCTTTCCCAGGGGGGGTTATGGGGCGGAGGGTGGTGCTGGTGGTGATCCCCTATAACCACAGACTGCGGTGGCTCACGGACTCCCAGCCCAACCCGCTTGCTTTGCGGTTCTGCTCACAGCAAGGGTTGGGAGGTAACCTCTCCTATCACTATCCACAGCCCCATGTTCATGTACAAAGTCAACAGTAACTCCCACTCCTAACGGAGATGGGGGTGCCCAGGTCTGGATCAGATTGGTATTAACAGCGGGGGGGGTGGGGTTGATTCCTGCTCCAGTGAGGGACTTCCTCTCCTTTCCCCTACCCATGGTGCAGCGAGATCTGCCTCTGAGGGGAGAACTGAAGAGGGCCTAAGCTAGGCCCAAAGCTCTGGAAATCTCTCCCTTACACCTCAACCCCAGACTGCCAGGGTAACTTAGAGACCGTTAGGTGAAGCCCTGAATATGATGTGCCAGCTTCTCATAGAATGCCTGCCGTGTGGAGGCAGGCCATTCGGCCCATCGAGTCCACACCGAGCCTCCGAAGACCACCCCCTTACCCTATCCCTGTAACCCTACATATTTCCCATGTCTCACCCACCCAGCCTTCCCATCCCTGGACACAATGGCCAATCCACCCTGACCTGCACATCTTTGGACTGTGGGAGCACCCGGAGGAATCCCACGCAGGCACGGGGAGAACGTGCAAACTCCACACAGTCAGTCGCCCGAGGCTGGAATCGAACCCGGGTGCCATGAGGCAGCAGTGCTAACCATGAGACAGTAGAGTTAATAACAGTGTAACATCAGTGAGCACAGAGCTCAGATAGACATCTGTCAATGAAGTGTCAATAATATACAGTCGGCTTTTCAGAGATTTCAATCTGTTCCCTCTTGCAATGCTGCACACAATCAAAACATGCACCTTGGAAATAGCTTTAAAACTGAAACTGAAATGGTCTTGGACGAGATTGTTACATGGAGAAAATCTTCTTCCTTGATTTTCAGATGGGTTTCTTCAATACTCAAGTTTGGACAAAGTATCCCCACCTCAGCATTAACCATCCCAGTGTGGCCACCATACTCTCCTGTGTATTATAGCTCTGGTCACATAAAGGCATAGAGCTAAAGAGTTCGATAAACCTTTATCACGGCTCCTCGATTTTAAATGCGACTGACAACCAAAGGCCACTGGGCTCAAGTGAACCAACCTGTGTGTGTAGCACCCATACCCTGCATGTCAGGCTTCAAGGGGACAGAGCTCAGTAAGATGGGGACTGAGAACCTTGCTCCTTTAGGTCACATACAGTCTTGTCCCTTAACTTGTCCCTTCAAGGTATTTTACAATCCTGCTGTGAAACAAAACACAACATTAACGGCAGACTGTCCAAAACGTTATGTAGAGGGCTGATGACAGGAGGTAACGGTTGCCGAATTGGTGGTGCATTCAGTTTGTCAAACACTAGTCATAATGGATGAAGGTTTGGGCTGAAATAGTGGCGTGATTGTCTCCTTTCACACTTTAGTGACACAAAATGGCGGACTTTCCCCTGGTCTTTTGGGAGCGGCCTCCTCCACTCACTGGCCAATGGCTTCACTTCTCTTAAGGGAGGCGGGTCCTCCTGAAGGAGCTCCTCTCGATGGCTGGCTGAGGAAGTGCGCATATGCAGTCCAATGGAACCAACTTCCAAGACCCTCTGTTTGCCTCAAGGTCCGGATGTGGCGTTGCCAGCACTTCGGGCCACAAAGGTCACTCTTGGCTCCATTGGGAGAATGTGAGGAGTTATGGATGCTGGAGATCAGAGTCAAAAAGTGTGGCGCTGGAAAGCACAGCTGGGTCGGGCAGCATCCGAGGAGCGGGAGAGTCGACGTTTCAGGCAGAAGCCCTTTCATCAGGAATGATGAAGATGTTATGCTCGAAACATTGACTATCCTGCTCCTCAGATGCGGTCTGATTGGCTGTGCTTTTCCCCCACCACACTTTTTGACTTTTGGCTCCAAGATGAGCATTGTTGACCATGTTTCACCAATTCACCAAAGATTGTGGCTGATCTGATTATGGTCTCAATGGCACTTTCCTGACTATCTCCCACCTTATACTTTGACTCCTTCGTCAGTCCAGAATCCAATGATCTCTACCTTAAAGGGCACCTGGTCTACAGAGCTCTGAGAGAAGAACAAGCTTTCTCCTCAGCCCTGCCCAAAATGGGACCCTGCAACTACCAGGAGGTAGGTTGGACCATCTTGCTTTCAAACCCCATTTTATTAACTATTAGATCTTAAAATGACGGTGCAGGGTCACACTGGAGTCATTTGCCCTAATGAGGCCCAGCCATAGAGATGTTTGTCAGACCCATTTTCAGCTTCGTACTTTCAACACTCGTACAGAAATTACTTCTCTGCTGCTGAGTGGTATAACCAATGTTTACTGGCTCCCGAACTGGCCTTTGTGTCGGGATACGAAGGTTCGTGAGAAGCTAACGGCCTTGAGAGATGTCAAGGCTCAATCAGGTGGAAGAGTAAGTTCAGCTAAAGCTGCCTCGACTCCGTCAGCTCCGGTGGCTTTCAGAAGCTTTCTTTCTGGAACACAACCAAACGTTTACTGAGAGGGAGATGCTTGGTGAGGCGTTGGCCTGGCCTGGTCTAGCAACGGAGCCAGGGACTCCTGGTTGCGGTAGGCCCAGAGCAGGGACTCCTGATTTTTGTCGAGGTGGTGGCAGAAGCTCCTGGTTGAGGTAGGCCTGGAGTAGGGACTCCTGGTTATCAGTGAGGCAGCAGTGTAAGCTCTTGAGTGCGGTAGGCCTAGAGCAGGGGCTCCTAGGCAGCAGTGACAGCCCCTGAGTGTGGTAGGCCCGGAGCAGGGACTCCTGATTATCAGTGAGGCAGTGGATGCAGCTCCTGGTTGCAGTAGGCCCGGAGCAGGAACTCCTGGTTATCAGTGAGGCAGTGGCGGTGCCAGGGTTTCCAGGTTGTGATAGGCCCAGAGCAGGGACTCCTGGTTGTAATAGACTTGGAGCCCAGATCTCCTAGTTGTGGGGTGAATGTGGCTCCAGGACAGTGCCTGGTGCCGGTGGCCCGTGTGTGAGGTGGGCCCAGCGACAAAGAGATGGAGCCTGAAGTGTGGCAACTTCGAGGTTGGTGGGCTGGTGTGGGTGTGGTTGACCAGTTGGCTCTGGGCTTGGGACACACGGTGCAGACAGGGGAGTGAAGATGGACTCTCTTTCAGCTTTATCGTTTTATTCTTGAATTATTCGAATGGCAGCGGATTCTGGTGACGTGTGAAGCTTCTCACTGTGTGTTCATTATAGAGCACAAGTGACAATAAATCACCTTTCATTCACCTGCCGAATTGTCTTTGTTAAACAACACACCGACTTCCTTAGAGAATCTGACTACAGCCTTCAATCACTCCTTGGTGAGGCATCGGCCTGGCCTAGCCTGGCAACGGAGCCAGGAAGATTTAGCCCTCTTTAGCCTTCGTTTTAGCCCTCTTCCTTTTTAGGCCTTCCATTGTTCAGCTCCTCTTTGTTGCCACGACAGGCTGAATGACTGCCATCCTCTGGCCTCACCATTCTCTGCTACTCTCGAGTCAAAGAGATCACCAGGACAGACAAAGGCCTTTCAGCCTATTGTATCTGCACCACCTAACTAATCTGATCCCATTTCCCAACTGTATACCTTGGCTTCACAAGTGCACAGCGAAATACTTCTTCAATGTTATGGTTGTTACCTACCACCATTACAGTTCCACATTCCCACCACTCTCTGGGTGAAAATGTCCTGCCTCACATCTCCTGCCCCCTTCACCTTCGATCCATGCCCCCTCCCCACTGCTCACAGAAACCCGACAGTGTAGAAACAGGCCGTTTGGCCCAGCGAGTCCACACTGATCTTCTGAAGACCATCCCTCCCAGATCCACCACCCCCCACCTACCCTACAATCCTGCGTTTCCTATGGCTAAGCCACCTCACCTGGACACCATGGGCAACGTGGCATGGCCAATCTGTGGACTGTGGGAGGGAACCGGAGCACCCGGAGGAAACCCACGCAGACACGGGGAGAAGGTGCAAACTCCACACAGTCAGTCGCCCAAGGCTGGAATCGAACCCGGGTCCCTGGTGCTGGGAGGCAGCAGTGCTAAGCACTGAGTGACCATATTGCCCCAACAATCATTTTACAACAATCGATTATAGTGTCCTGGTCACCATTGCTGAGACTGGCTTCCAATTTCAAATTAGTTCATTGAGTGACCGTCGGACTCCATTTGTTGGCCTGGGTGGGATGTGAACCTTTGATTCTGGGGCATAAAACTGGGGCTGCGTGTCATGAGTCCAATGGTAACACCATCTCATCACCCCCTGCCCCTGCTCCCTCACTGCAGCATGGATGCCCTTTCAGTGAAATACCCAACGCTATTGGGCCTCCCAGCACCCACCGGCTTTCTCAGAGATAAAAGGAAAATCTTCCTCAGAGGAAGATAGTCCTCTTCCTCAGGACCCCTGAGGGTGCACCTCCCCCTGTTTGAAGGGTTCTTCTGTGAGAAGGGCAGAAGGTGGGTTTAAAAACAGCAACAAGACAGTGAGAGCTAAACAAGGTCAACAAGAAATTCAGCACAGCTTATTCGGACAAACCCTCGGTCTTTATTGACAATAGAACTGCATGCAGATGACTAAACTTGAAATTATTTGAATTGATTGTCACGTGTACCGAGACACAGTGAAAAGCTTTGTTTTGCGAGCAATCCCGGCAGATCACAGAGTTAAGGAGGACAGGTAAGTAAATAATGGATAAACAGCGGCAAAAACAAAAACACAGGGACAGGCGAATGTTAAGAGTTTGTGAGTCCATTCAGTATTCTAACAACAGTCGGGTAGAAACTGTTTCAAAACCGGCTGGTTGTGTGTGTGTGTGTGTGTGTGTGTGTGTTTGTGTGTGTGTGTGTGTGTGTGTGTTCAGGCTTCTGTACCTTCTCCCCGATGATAGAGGTTGTAGAAAAACATTGTCAGGGTGGGATGGATCTTTGAGAATGCTGGCTGCCTTTCCTTGACAGCGGGCCTGGGAGATGGATTCTATAGATGGGAGGTTGGCCTTTGTGATTGTCTGGGCCGAGTTCACCACTCTCTGTAACCACCTCCGATCTTTAATGGTACAGCTGCCATACCAGGTAGTGATCCATCCAGACAGAATACTCTCGATGGTGCACCTATAACAGTTGGCAAGGGCATTCGCCGTCATGCCAAATTTCCTCAGCTGCCTGAGGGAGAAGAGACATTGTTGAGCCATTGATGATGACAGGGTGTGGGGGTTGGGCGAAGGACCTGGGAGAAGCTGTTCAAACCCAAAGTCGGTGTTGAGTCCTGAAGGCTGCAGGGTCCTCAAACGGAAATTGAGGTGCTGCTCTTCCAACTTGCGCTGAGCTTCCCTGCAGCACTGCAGTAAGTCTGAGACAGAGATGTTCGCCAAGGAACAGGACAGGGTGATGAAGTGGCACGCAACTGGAAGCTTATTGAATGAAACAGCAAGTGATGATAGTTTGAATATCGCCTCTGGCTTTATAATTCTAGATTTATTCATCGCAGTTAAATTCCGTCTGTTCATTTGGTGGGACAATCCCAGAACATATTAACTGAGGAATAGACTGAGATCCTGACAGCTGTGTCAAAGCCGCCATATTGAGAGTGCAGGCTCATAGTTCCTTGGAAGTGGAGTCACAGGTAGGGAAGGAGGCATTTGGTACACCTGTCTCTATTGGTTCGAGCGGAGTTGGGGAGGTCAGGTTGGATAGGCCACTTTTCGAAGCTTGAATTCAATTCTGGCCTTGATGTTGTGAAACTTGAAAGGGGTTCAGAAAAGATTTGCCGGGGTTGGAGCTATAGGGAGAGGCAGAATAGGCTGGGGCTGTTTTCCCGGGAGCGTCGGAGGCTGGTACAGTTACCCCTGGATGGGTACATGATTAGGAAGGGTTTGGGGGGATATGGGCCTAGTGCTGGCAAACGGGACTAGGTTAATTTAGGATATCTGCTCAGCGCGGACTAGTTGGACCGAAAGGTTTGCTCCTGTGCTGTATGACTCGATGCCTCTGCGTGAGTGATGAACTAAGATTTGTCTCCCATCCATCTCTCCGTTACAAATAGAATCCATCACTGTTTTCAAATGTCGGAAAAGCACTGTTCAGATTGACTCAAACTAAGTGAGCATCATTTCCATGCAGTGTTGACCTGCTCCGAACACTCATTAACATATATTTAATATTTAGCAGGCTGAGAGACCCTTGTTTATACATTACAGCTCCTGGCTTAGATGGATGGCTCAATTAAGTCGACCGTGAATCCAAATGACTATATGCAAATATCCGTCAGGGAGATTTACAGCTCAGGATAAATCTGCACCTTGCCTTTCCTCCCTACTGTGTGTCCCATCTCACGAGGTAGTGAGAGTTTGGAGCAGGCCTGTCTTAAAGGGGCTACTGTCTCAAGGATGGCAGCTACCGGTGAACCGTTAATCGTCGCCCTCTGTAGGTAACCACTTGCCAAGACAGGCGAGCACAGAGCCGGGGAAGGGGCTGGCAAAATCCGACCCCCCCCTCACCATCACAGCCCCACAGCAGACAGGGAAGGAGGGATCTAGTGCCAACCCCCCCCCCCCCCCACTTCGCCAGGCCAAGTTAAAACTGGCACTTTCTTGAAACCCAACCGCTCCCCCCATCACCGGACCCAAGGTTTCGGGGGTTGGGGTGGGTGGGCAGAGCAGGTTCAGGGCAGCGGGGGCAAGCCAAGAGGATGGGAAGGTTCAGAGGTTAATCGACAGGAGGGGCAGAATGGGGAAGGTGCGGGGAGAGCAAGAGCAGGGCAGGGCAAGGGGTATAAGGGGCACAGGAAGACGGGGGGACATCCCCAGGATTGAGGATCAGCGGGGTTAAAGGGCATGGGCAGAGAATGGCACAAAACAGTGGCGACCCAGGGCAGCGGCATGATGGAGTTTGGCGACACTGAAACAGGCCCTTCGGCCCAACTCATCCATGCCGGCCATAGAGTTATAGAGATGTACAGCATGGAAACAGACTATTCGGTCCAACCTGTCCATGCTGACCCAGAAATCCCAACCCAATCTAGTCCCACCTGCCAGCACCCGGCCCATATCCCTCCAAACCCTTCCTATTCATATACCCATCCAAATGCCTCTTAAATGTTGCAATTGTTCCAGCCTCCACCACTTCCTCTGGCAGCTCATTCCATACACGTACCACCCTCTGGGTGAAAAAGTTGTCCCCTTAGGTCCCTGTTATATCTTTCCCCTCTCACCCTAAACCTATGCCCTCCAGTTCTGGACTCCCCTACCCTGGGGAGAAAATACCTTATCCATTTACCCCATCCAAGCCCCTCATGATTCTATAAACCTCTATAAGGTCACCCCTCAGCCTCTGACGCTCCGGGGAAAACAGCCCCTTTAGAACTCAATCCCAGTAACATCCTTGTCAATCCCCTTTGCACCCTTTCCAGTTTAATACCATCCTTCCTCTCCAGTTAAAAATCCCACAACACCAGGTTATCGTCCAACAGGTTTATTTGGAAGCACTAGCTTTCGGAGCGCTGCTCCTTCATCAGGTAGCTACAGTTGCCTTCATTAGATAAAGATTTACATGATGAAGGAGCAGTGCTCCGAAAGCTAGCGCTTCCAAATAAACCTGTCGGACTATAACCTGGTGCTGTGTGACTTTTAACTATGTCCACCCCAGTCCAACACCGGCATCTCCACATCATCCTTCCTATAGATCAGGGGATTGTGCCAGACTGGGTTGGGGAGGGGTGCAGTCAGGGGCAAGAGTACAGGAGGGGTAAGAGTTGGGATGGACGAGGCTGGGAACTGAGTGATGTAGCACAGACGTAACGGCAAAAATGGCCTCATATGACTTTAATGATTAGACGTTTAGAGGAGGCTTTATTAGGAAGATCTCCCCGTCCTGTCCCTGCATATGAGTGCTCTGATGCCGCCTTGGACAGTGTGCCCCACTGGTGAGGCACCTTGGCAAGGTGCCCTTGAGAAGGTGATGAGGTCGCTGCTTGAGGCCCGTGTGGGGTAAGCGATACCCACAGGGCTGTTGTTCTGAGGGAGTTTGAGGCAACCCCCTCGGGGGCAAGGCCAGCCTTGTGCAGGCTAGTGTGGGTAAGGTTGGCAGATTTCCGCCCCTCATCTGTGTGAACACAGTGGGGTCTCGTGGTCATAAATCCAGGCCAGAATGTTTGCATGAACGTTGAACAGTACAGGCCCTTCGATATTCCTGCCTTTTATCAGACTAACCTACGTACCCTTCATTGTACTAACTTCCATGTGGCTATGCAAGAGTCGCTTAAATGTCCCTAATGTATCTGACTCTACTCCCACCCGCTGGGAGTGCATTCCACACACCCACCACTCTCTGGGTAAGGAACCATCCTCCGACACTGGGGTGGGATTTAGAACTCAATGCCCCCCGACTGCTCACCTGGGGCGTCTAGATTAGAGAACCGCTCCCCTTTCTCTCGAGCCAAAGATGGTGCCAGACCTGCTGAGTTCCTCCAGCGTTTTCCCTGCCAATCCTTCCCGAAAAGACTTAAACACCGGAAAAACACATTTCGCAAACCCCCTGGTTAACTGAGAGACAATGGCGTAGAACAGTGCAGCATGGGAGCAGGCCCTTCGGCCTATTATGTCTGTGCCTACCACGATGTCATTTTATACCTCGTCCCATCGTCCTTCATTCATTGGCTGTTCACGTATCTGTCCAAACACCTTTCGAATCCCATTCCAACCAGATTACAGCAAATTGTCACTTCCTAACGATTTTATTTGTCTTCTTAAAGATTCCAAGGTTTCAAACATTTTCTAATCAGTTCGTTCAGAGTTGTCATAGCAATCCTTGAGAGTAGATGAGACTCGAAACCAGTCCTCCTGGAGCAGAGGTAGGAACTGTACCACCCCACCACGAGAGGCTTCATTTCATACATTGCTATCCCACCTCGTTGGATTTGTGTTCCTCTGATGGCTACAGCGGTTCAGGGACAGACAAGCAGGAGGCTGGGGGAACACAGCAAGGCAGGCAGCATCAGGAGGGACAGGCAGGAGGCTGGGGGAACACAGGAAGGCAGGCAGCATCAGGAGGGACAGGCAGGAGGCTGGGGGGACACAGCAAGGCAGGCAGCATCAGGAGGGACAGGCAGGAGGCTGGGGGAACACAGCAAGGCAGGCAGCATCAGGAGGGACAGGCAGGAGGCTGGAGGAGCACAGCAAGGCAGGCAGCATCAGGAGGGACAGGCAGGAGGCTGGGGGGACACAGCAAGGCAGGCAGCACCAGGAGGGACAGGCAGGAGGCTGGGGAACACAGCAAGGCAGGCAGCATCAGGAGGGACAGGCAGGAGGCTGGGGGAACACAGCAAGGCAGGCAGCATCGGGGGGACAGGCAGGAGGCTGGGAGAACACAGCAAGGCAGGCAGCATCAGGAGGGACAGGCAGGAGGCTGGAGGAACACAGCAAGGCAGGCAGCACCAGGAGGGACAGGCAGGAGGCTGGGGGAACACAGCAAGGCAGGCAGCATCTGGAGGTGAAGAAGTCAATGTTATGGGTGTAACCCTTCTTCAGGAGGTTCGAGAAGACAGCTCACCAGTTCCTTGTCTGGAGGGGCAACTAGGGATGGGCAATAAATGCTGGGCCCAGCCAGCACCTTCACTCCCATGAGTCAACATTTCAAAAACACACAAACTCTCTGTGAGCCCCTCGATTGGCCCTCTCTGATTGAAGATGTTGCGTGCCAGCGGCTCAATGGGCCTACCCAATTGGCAGGTTCTGATTGGTTTCCAGGTCACGTGGTAGCATGTCGGGTGACCAATCAGCTCCTTCCCAGCATTCCTTGTCGTCACTGTCCTGGGTGTAGAGTTGGAGGTGACGGGGGTGGGGGGTAGGAAGCAATGGAACAACGCTCAACCCTTGCCCTCTTCACATCAACCCACTCGCCTTCCATCAGTCCCCAGGTGCCCACCCCCACACCCCCCGGTATTGGGAAACCTGGTGATCCCATCAGCAGGCCGAGTTCCAAGGTCATCATCGTTGTCGGGGGTCCCTCACAGATGAGGATGACTCTCTCCCACTCTCAGGGTGAGTCTGTAGGTGACTGTACAGACCGATGGGCCTACCGCAGGCTCTGTTACACTGGGGGCAGGAGGTGGTCATGGGAAGGGGGTGGGCAGGGAGTTGGTGAGGCAGCGCGTTCCTTTCGCCCGGCTTCCACTTCTTCCCGACGGTGAGTCTCCAGGTGCTCCACGCCTTCCCGGATGGTCCTCCTCCACTGTGGACGGTCTCGGCCCAGTGATTCCCAGGTGTCGGTGGGAAGGCCGCACTCAGCCCAGTGAGGCCTTGAGGGTATCCCTGAGGCGCTCCCTCTGTCCCACCTGGGGCTGGCCTGCTGTTTGGGAGCGGGGAGTGGAGCACCCGCTGGGGGAGTCTTGTGTTGGTCGTGGGGACGGCGTGCCCAGCCCATCGCAGCCGACTGGGGAGGAGGAGGGGGTCAGTGTCTCAATGCTGGGCCTGGTCGTGGAGGCTGGTATTGGTGTGTCTGTTTTCCCCGCGAATTCGCAGGATCTTACACAGGTAGTGTGAGTGGGACTGCTCCAACACCTTGAGGTCCCTGCTGTAGACAGTCCATGCCTTAGACTCACACAGGCGGCTGGGAAACACCACTGCTCTATAAACCATGAGTATGATGTCGGAGCTGATGTTGTTCCAAGATAAAACACTGCCAAACAGTTCCCTGATGAATCCTAGACCACTTCTCCCTGTCACCAAAGCAACGCATCATAGAGCAACCCAGTGGCTTTATGGTAATAGGCCATCCTCTATTGGCCAAGCAGGACATTGCTCTATGATCACTGTGCTACAGCAGTCCAACCATTTCTGGTTGAGTGGAAGAGGCCTCAGCATAGGCCCGGGCCTACTACCGGGGGTTGGGGTCACCTACTCTGCCTGAACATTTTCCTGGAGAATTCACCACCCTTCAACTGCGCCATCTGGGGTCAAACAGCCAACTTTAGCTCTCTCTCTCTAATCCAGAAGGGAAAAAAAAACAATCTGCCCCTTTTGAACTTGAAGAGGAAGCCTCACTCTGTAAGACGTCTCCCTAGCAGCTTTCAGGAGCCGGCAGAAACCTTCTCACTAACTCAAAATCAAACCGAAAGCAAGACACAAAGTCCCTTGCTTGTGTGAGTCGGACCCTGTGCATTCCTGCTGCTTTTGCCTATCATTTTATAAACCCCAAACTATGTACCTCACCCCCACTGCGGTCACATCCTCATGCAAGAGGAACAGCACAGAATCCACTCTCTTCAAGACACAGTGCCACCCGAATCACCGAGTAGCAAATCAGTCCTTATGAGCAGAGAGACGAACAAATCCATCCAAAAGCATGTGATCTCATCTTCGTTGAGCAGTAGCTGTTACCAAGGAGACAGAGAGTCATGTTAAAGAAGCTTCCATCTTGCACACGTCAGGACAGATACAAGAATGCCAATTTTTAAACAATCTATACACAAAGTGAAACATGCTGATTGGTTGACGAGTCAACTCTGAGATTAGATTCCCTACAGTATGGAAGCTGGCCCTTCAGCCCAACCAACCCTCCGAAGGGTAACCCACCCAGAACCATTCACCTACCCCATACTTACCCCTGACTCGGCAATTCCCCATGGCCAACTTAGCACATCGTCAGATTGTGGGAGGAAACCCATGCAGACACGGGGAGAACGGGCAAACTCCACCCGGACAGTCACCCGAGGCAGGACTCGAACCCAGGTCCCTGGTGCTGTGAGGCAGCGGTGCTAACCGCTGAGCTACTGTGCTGCCCTATATTCACCACCTGCCACAGTGGGGTTCAAACCCAGGGTCTCTGGATTAACAGTCAATAGATAATACCATTAGGCCATCGAGATGTTACCACAGTGGGTAAAATTGGGAATGATAGGCTTTTCCAAGTCCGGACAGTTCAAAAAAGATACAAGGGGCTTGAACATATTCTTTTTGTTTGCAGAGAAAGGATCCATGTGCATTTATATATATCCCTTCTGGCAAGCATGAGTTGTGAGTTTGACTTAAAAGGGCAGTGTTGGTTTAGCTCTTGGCACTCTCGGGATTGGTCAGTAAGTGCTCCCCATTAAAGCAAATCTCATCGAACAGTAGACACTTTGGTTTGAGTTTTGCTTAAGCACTGGTTCGTAACGCGGTCAACTTACACCAGTCAGATCCGTGTTTGGCCGTAACATAAATTGCGATCGTTTGAAATTTGGCACTCTTGCTTTTAATCCTGATGAGAGGCAACCCGGAGAACAGGAATGTTTTGGATTTCTCTCTTGCTTAAAGCTATTCGATAAAATCTCAATGTAAATGGTTGCTGCCCCCTTAAATAACCCCTCCCCGAAAATGGAGCAAAGTTCGTTGGGTAATATTATCACCCAGAAATGGAAACAACTCAGCGCACACATTCACGTGATCATGGGTGTTGCGGGCTGGGCCAGTATTTATTGGCCGACTCAAATTGCCCTTGGGAAGGTGAACTGCCTCAACGTTGAAAGTTGATTGGGTGGTTCCATCGAAGTAGGAGCTGGCAGTGATGGAGGAACCGGGTTTAGCAGCTGACAGT
Organism: Chiloscyllium punctatum; assembly: GCF_047496795.1. Lineage (NCBI taxonomy): Eukaryota > Metazoa > Chordata > Chondrichthyes > Orectolobiformes > Hemiscylliidae > Chiloscyllium > Chiloscyllium punctatum. Next base: position 65,321,157 of record NC_092767.1, on the reverse strand, counting down.
CTCCAGCAGCACTGATGTTCTTCCACACTCGATAAGACCGGTCAGGACCTGGGTTGCTTTGTGATTCGTTCCTTGAATTGTAATCCCATGTTTTCCTTTCTCTCTCCCTCCATCTACTTTGATATTCATCCCTGCTTTCAGCCGACTCTCCTTCTCGTTGTTGTTCCATTTGTCTGCCTGTTTTGCTTCTGTATCTCCCACTCGTTTTCTCTGTCTCTGTCCATCTCTTTATCTACCCACACGTATCTCTGTCATCTTTATCTCTTACTCTTTTCCATCTCTGTCACTCACTCTCTTTCTCTCTCACTCTTTCACACGGTCTCTCTGTCACACTCTTTCTCTCTCACACATTCTCTGTCTCGCACTGTCTCTCTCACTTTCTCTCTCTCACACACACACCCTCACTCTCTTTCTGTCACACATTCTCTGTCTCGCACTTTCTCTCACACACATTCACTCTCACACACTCCCTCTCTTGCACATTCTGTCAGTCACACGTTCACTGTCTTGCTCTCTCTCTCTCAATCTCTTGCACTCTCTCACACACACTCTCTCTCATTCTCTCATACTCACACTTTCTCGCTCCCACATTCCCTTTATCACACTTTCTCCCACACATTCACTTTATCTCACACACAGCCTCTCTCTCACACACTCACTCACTCCCACACTCACACTCACAGTTTCTCTCTCCCTCTCCCTCTCTCTCACACTCCCTTTCCCTCTCCCACTCTCCCTCTCTCTCACGCTCCCTCTCTCACACACTCCCTCCCTCTCTCCCTCTCTCTCACACTCCGTCTCCCTCTCACTCTCCCTCTTTATCACACTCCCTCTCTCTCACACTCCCTCTCCCTCTCTCACTCTCCCTCTCCCTCACACTCCCTCTCTCTCACGCTCCCTCTCTCAGACATCCTCTCTCACACACTCCCTCCCTCTCTCTCTCTCTCTCTCACTCTCCCTCTCTCTCACACTCCCTCTCTCACACACTCCCTCTCTCTCACTCCCTCTCTCAGACGTCTTCTCTCACACACTCCCTCTCCCTTTCTCTCACACTCCCTCTCTCTCACTCTCCATCTCTCTCATGCTCCCTCTCTCACACACTCCCTCCCTCTCTTCCTCTCTCACACACTCCCTCCCTCTCTCCCTCTCTCTCACACACTCCCTCCCTCTCTCCCTCTCTCTCACACACTCCCTCCCTCTTTCCCTCTCTCTCACTCTCCCTCTCTCTCACGCTCCCTCTCTCAGACGTCCTCTCTCACACACTCTCTCCCTCTCTCCCTCTCCCTCTCTCCCTCTCTCTCTTGCCCTCTCCCTCTCTCTCACTCACCCTCTCTCTCAAATCCCTCTCTCTCACTCTCCCTCTCTCAGACGTCCTCTCTCACACACTCCCTCCCTCTCTCCCTCTCCCTCTCTCTCACACTCCCTCTCTCACACTCCCTCTCTCCCTCACACTCTCCCTCTCCCTCTCTCTCACACTCCCTCTCTCTCACGCTCCCTCTCTCAGACGTCCTCTCTCACATACTCTCTCCCTCTCTCCCTCTCCCTCTCTCCCTCTCTCTCTCTCCCTCTCCCTCTCTCTCACTCTCCCTCTCTCTCACGCTCCCTCTCTCAGACGTCCTCTCTCACACACTCCCTCCCTCTCTCACACTCCCTCTCTCTCACACTCCCTCCCTCTCCCTCTCTCACACACTCCCTCCCTCTCCTTCTCTCTCACTCTCCCTCTCCATCTCTCTCACACTCCCTCTCTCACACACTCCCTCCCTCTCTCCCTCTCTCTCATACTCCCTCTCCCTCTCCCTCTCTCTCACACACTCCCTCTCTCTCACGCTCCCTCTCTCACACACTCCCTCCCTCTCTCCCTCTCCCTCTCTCCCTCTTCCTCTCCCTCTCTCACACTCCCTCTCTCTCTCACTCCCTCTCCCTCTCTCACTCTCTCTCTCTCACTCTCCTTCTCTCTCACTCTCCCTCTCTCAGACGTCCTCTCTCACACACTCCCTCCCTCTCTCCCTCTCCCTCTCTCTCACACTCCCTCTGTCTCCCTCTCCCTCTCTCTCACACTCCCTCTCTCACACTCCCTCTCTCCCTCACACTCTCCCTCTCCCTCTCTCTCACACTCCCTCTCTCTCACGCTCCCTCTCTCAGACGTCCTCTCTCACACACTCCCTCCCTCTCTCACACTCCCTCTCTCTCACACTCCCTCACTCTCCCTCTCCCTCTCTCACACACTCCCTCCCTCTCCTTCTCTCTCACTCTCCCTCTCCATCTCTCTCACACTCCCTCTCTCACACACTCCCTCCCTCTCTCCCTCTCTCTCATACTCCCTCTCCCTCTCTCCCTCTCCCTCTCTCTCACACACTCCCTCTCTCTCACGCTCCCTCTCTCACACACTCCCTCCCTCTCCTTCTCTCTCACTCTCCCTTTCCATCTCTCTCACACTCCCTCTCTCACACACTCCCTCCCTCTCTCCCTCTCTCTCATACTCCCTCTCCCTCTCTCCCTCTTCCTCTCTCTCACACACTCCCTCTCTCTCACGCTCCCTCTCTCACACACTCCCTCCCTCTCTCCCTCTCCCTCTCTCCCTCTTCCTCTCCCT
>NC_092767.1:65291064-65313564 GCF_047496795.1 Chiloscyllium punctatum | reverse complement strand
ATACCACCCACTCCCATTTCCCTCTGACTAATGTACCTAACACTATGGGCAATTTAGCATGGCCAATTCACCCTAACCTGCATATCTTTGGAGTGTGGGAGGAAACCGGAGCACCCGGAGGAAACCCACGCAGACACGGGGAGAACGTGCAAACTCCACACAGTCAGTCGCCCGAGGCTGGAATCAAACCTGGTACCCTGGTGCTGTGAGGCAGCCGTGCTAACCACCGAGCCACCGTGCCACTCTGTATCTTGTGTCTCAAGTGGTTAGTGCTGCTGCTTCACAGCACCAGGGTCCCAGGTTTGATTCCAGCCTCGGGCGACTGTCTGTGTGGAGTTTGCACGTTCTCCCCGTGTCTGCGTGGGTTCCCTCCGGGTGCTCCGGTTTCCTCCCACAGTCCAAAGTCGGGCAGATTATGGGGGACAGTCCGTGGTAAATTACCCATAGTGTCCAGGACAGGGTAAATGTGGGCTTAGGGGGATAATAACAGGGATTGGATTTGGATAGGAAGGTTCTTTGGAGGGTCAGTGTAGGCACGATGGGGCGAATGGCCTCTTTCTGCACTACAGGGATTCTGTGACAGACGTGGACTCTCTGCTCACCTCCTGATCGGGCTGTACCTGACTAGATGTTGAGTAGGCAACGGCATCGACTGCTTCACAAGGAATGGAGGGTCCAGTCATGAAAGTATCCAGTGGTTTTAAACTCTGAGAGAACATTAATTGAGTCAGAAACATCGGCCGGAGTGGATCTGAGTTGGTTGGATTCCAAGGGCAAGCAATAAGTGTTGAAGGGGCGACACCTACAATCTCAGACCTGAGAATGGTGCCCAGTCCATGTGATCGCTCGTGAGGTTGTGTCGGACGACCAGTAAGGAGATGGTGACCAGAATGGGCGGGGAAATGGGGGGAAAGGTTAGCTTGGAGAGGGCTGCAACACACTTTGGTAGGGCCTTGAGTAGTGTTGGAGAACAGAGAGACCTAAGGGTTTGGGTACATAAATCTTTGAAGTTTGCACAGAGGTTAGAGCTGAGAGACGTGCACAAGGTTATGAGCTTAGATATGGGGGAGCGAGATAAAACTGTTCCCAGTAGCTAATGCCACAAGGGCAGATGCACACAGAATGAAGGTCTTGAGTGAGAGAAACGAGAGGGATTGAGAAATAAATGCAAAATAGTGATGGCTGTGTCCTGGATAAAACTGCCCACAAAGGGTGGTGGACGCGGAGAGGATGAATAATTTCAAAAGAAATTAGATCGGCATTTAAGAAAAATAAGTCTCAGGGATAGAGTGGTGGTTGAATGGGAATACTGGATTATTTCTTCTGTGGCCTTCTGATTGGTGGAATGAGGAATTGGCAGAGGCAGGTATAATTACAACAATTCAAGGACATTTATATAGGTACATGGATAGGAAGGCTTTAGGGAGAAATGGGCCAAACACAGACAAACATTCAGTTTCAGAAACCTGGTCGGCATGGACAAATTGGGCCGAAGGGTCTGCTTCCATGCTGTACGATTCTATGATACTTCAAAGGTAGGACAATATGGGACAGACCCAGGATCACTGAGAGGATTAGGGAGTCACAGAGTCATACAGCACGGAAACAGACCCTTCAGCCCAACCAGTCCGTGTTGAACGTAATCCCAAACTAAACTCGTCCCAGCTGTGTGCTCCTGGCCCAGATCCCTCCAAACCTTTCCTATTGATTAACGTATCTAAATGTCTTTTAAATGTTGAAACCATCTACTCTGGAAGTTCATTTCTCACACGGACTACTCTCTGTGTAAAACAATTGCCCACATGTCCTTTTTAATTTTTTCTCAGCTCACTGTAAAAATATGCCCCTAATCTTGAAATCCCCCGCCCTAGGGAAAAGACACCTGCCATTCACCTTATCCAAACCCCTCATGATTTTATAAACCTCTATAAGGTCACCCCTTAACTTCTTAAGCTCCAGTGAGAAAACTCCCAGGCTATCCAGCCTCTCCTTATAACCCTTCCAACCCTGGCAACATCCTGGAAAATCTCTTCCGAACCATCTTCGGCTTACTAACATCCTCCCTGTAACAGGGAGACCAGAACTGGGCATAGTACTCACGAAGAGGCATCACCAACATCCTGTACAACCTCAACATGGCTTCCTGACCTCTATACTCCAAAGACCTGAGCAATGAAGGCAAGCGTGCTGAACGACTTCTTAACCTGCCTGTCTACATGCGATGCAAACTTCAAAGAGTTTTGGACCTGAACCCCTAGGTCTCTCTGTTCTACAACACTACATGAGGCCCGACCATTGACTGTATAAGCCCTGCCCTTGTTTGTTTGACCAAAATGCCATACCTTGCGTTTTTCCAAATTGAGCTCCATCTGCCACTCCTCAGCCCATTGGCACAACTGATGAAGATCTCTTTGTAATCTTAGGTGACATTCTTCACCAGCCACTACACCACCAACGTTGGTGTCATCAGCAAACTTACTAACCATGACTAGTAACTGGTGGAGTAAACTGCCAGAGGAAGGGATAGGGGCAGGTACAGTGACAATATTTAAAATACATTTCGACAGGTAAATGAATCGAAGAGGTTGAGAGGAATACGGGCCAAATGCAGGCAAGTGGGACTCATTCAGCCGAGGAAACCTGGTCAGCATGGTTGAGATGGGTTGAAGGGCCTGTATGACTCCATGATACTTCAAAGATAGGACAACGTGGGCTTGGCCTACAATTAGTGAGAGGATGGCAAACGTTTGGCAGAAAGCTATGTTTGTTCAAGTACATCTTGGAAGGGGACAAACCAGCTTGAAATGTCAGGAGAAGGTACAGAAATGTGAGCATTTACTCAAACACAGCTGAAGTTGCATGTTCATATTTAAATGTTAATTATTGTTTCAGAGTCATTCTGTGAAACAGTAGCCTTACCAGCTTTGTTTGCGGCTGGTTCATTGGAACACTTGCATTACCCGAAGACCCCCAATGAGTGGGTCAAAGTCGGTCGTTGTAAAGATCCCAACAGAAGGGAATCTTCCACTCGGTTTTGTAAAGGTTGAGGGCACAGAGAGGTTTCAATCTGAGCTCCAGAGACCAGTTTGGTGAACGTTGACCATCTCAGCAGCCTGCACTCTCTCAGCTGACTCAGAAAACCATGGGTTCAAGTCCCATTCCTGGATTTGAACATGAGGATCAAGGCTGACTGTCCATTGCAGTGCTGAGGGAGCACCGCACTGTCCGAGGTACCATCATCAGAGGGCCCTGTATACTTGGGAAATGGTGATTTAGTAATGTCATTGACCTTGTAATCCAGCAACCCCCAGTTGACATTATTTCAAATCACGCCATGCCTGATGGTGAAAATTTGAATTTAACATAAAAAGATCAATTTTTGCAGATATCCATCTAGTTCAGTAATGTCCTTTAAGGAAATCTGCTGTCCTTACCTGGTCTGGCCTACATGTGACTCCAGACCCACAGCAAGGTGGCAGACCCTTAACAGTTAAGGGTGGACAATAAGTTCTGGTTTAACCGCAGTCCATGAACACTTTTATGTGGATGTGAGAGGTCAGATGGGACAATATTTCAAAGAATCACACAGTCACAGAGTGATAGAGGTTAGGTAGAGGGTACCTAAGTGTTTGAGGAAAGGAAGGGGCTATACCCCGGGATCCTGCTAATGCTTCTCCCTGAGCAAAACTCAAACGGGTCGGCAATATTACATAGGATGTGCAATTCAACGACTGTTTACCTCACAAAGGTGACTGCACTCCAGAACAAATTCATTGGTTCGTTAGAGCTTCAGATGTCCAATGGTTATAAACTATGGAATGTCAAATGCAGGTCGTTCACTGGGACATGAAGATACTAATATGAAACGTGACTATAGTTTGATACAAAAAGTGATTAAAAAAACCTCTCTGTTTCTTGCTAAGACCTGTCACATTGAAAAAAGACATTTGGTAAATGAGAATATGGGCAATGCACATTGAGAATATGGACAATACACATTGAGAATATGGACAATACACAATGAGATTATGGACAATACACATTGAGAATATGGGTAATATACATTGAGAATATGGACAAAACACATTGAGAATATGGGTAATACACATTGAAAATATGGACAATACACAATGAGATTATGGACAATACACATTGAGAATATGGGTAATATACATTGAGAATATGGACAAAACACATTGAGAATATGGGTAATACACATTGAGAATATGGACAATACACAGTGATATTATGGACAATACACATTGAGAATTATGGGTAATATACATTGAGAATATGGACAAAACACATTGAGAATATGGACAATACACATTGAGAATATGGACAATACACATTGAGAATTATGGGTAATATACATTGAGAATATGGACAATACACAATGAGATTATGGACAATACACATTGAGAATATGGGTAATACACATTGAGAATATGGAAATACACATTGAGAATATGGACAATACACATTGAGAATATGGACAATACACATTGAGAATTATGGGTAATATACATTGAGAATATGGACAATACACAATGAGATTATGGACAATACACATTGAGAATATGGGCAATACACATTGAGAATATGGGTAATACACATTGAGAATATGGGCAATACACATTGAGAATTATGGGTAATATACATTGAGAATATGGACAATACCCATTGAGAATATGGGTAATATACATTGAGAATATGGACAAACCACATTGAGAATATGGACAATACACATTGAGAATTATGGGTAATATACATTGAGAATATGGACAATACACAATGAGATTATGGACAATACACATTGAGAATATGGACAATACACATTGAGAATTATGGGTAATATACATTGAGAATATGGACGATACACATTGAGAATATGGGTAATATACATTAAGAATATGGACAAAACACATTGAGAATATGGGTAATACACATTGATAATATGGACAATACACAATGAGATTATGGACAATACACATTGAGAATTATGGGTAATATACATTGAGAATATGGACAATACACATTGAGAATATGGGTAATATACATTGAGAATATGGACAATACACATTGAGAATATGGACAATACACATTGAGAATATGGACAAAACACATTGAGAATATGGACAATACACATTGAGAATATGGGCAATACACATTGAGAATATGGACAATGCACATTGAGAATATGGGTAATACACATTGAGAATTATGGGTAATACACATTGAGAATATGGACAATACACATTGAGAATATGGGTAATATACATTGAGAATTATGGGTAATACACATTGAGAATATGGGTAATACACATTGAGAATATGGGCAATACACATTGAGAATATGGACAAAACACATTGAGAATATGGACAATACACATTGAGAATATGGACAATACACATTGAGAATATGGGTAATATACATTGAGAATATGGACAATACACATTGAGAATATGGGTGATACACATTGAGAATATGGGTAATACACATTGAGAATATGGGTAATACACATTGAGAATATGGACAATACACATTGAGAATATGGGTAATATACATTGAGAATTATGGGTAATACACATTGAGAATATGGGTAATACACATTGAGAATATGGACAATACACATTGAGAATATGGGTAATACACATTGAGAATATGGGTAATACACATTGAGAATATGGACAATACACATTGAGAATATGGGTAATATACATTGAGAATTATGGGTAATACACATTGAGAATATGGGTAATACACATTGAGAATATGGGCAATACACATTGAGAATATGGGTAATACACATTGAGAATTATGGGTAATACACATTGAGAATATGGACAAAACACATTGAGAATATGGACAATACACATTGAGAATATGGACAATACACATTGAGAATATGGGTAATATACATTGAGAATATGGGCAATACACATTGAGAAGATGGGTAATACACATTGAGAATATGGACAAAACACATTGAGAATATGGACAATACACATTGAGAATATGGGTAATACACAATGAGAATATGGGTAATACACATTGAGAATATGGACAAAAAACATTGAGAATATGGACAATACACATTGAGAATATGGACAATACACATTGAGAATATGGGTAATATACATTGAGAATATGGGCAATACACATTGAGAATATGGGTAATACACATTGAGAATATGGACAAAACACATTGAGAATATGGACAATACACATTGAGAATATGGGTAATACACAATGAGAATATGGGTAATACACATTGAGAATATGGACAATACACATTGAGAATATGGGTAATACACATTGAGAATATGGACAATACACATTGAGAATATGGGTAATACACATTGAGAATATGGACAATACACATTGAGAATATGGGTAATACACATTGAGAATATGGATAATACACATTGAGAATATGGACAATACACATTGAGAATATGGGTAATACACATTGAGAATATGGATAATACACATTGAGAATATGGGTAATACACATTGAGAATATGGACAATACACATTGAGAATATGGGTAATACACATTGAGAATATGGACAAAACACATTGAGAATATGGACAATACACATTGAGAATATGGGTAATACACAATGAGAATATGGGTAATACACATTGAGAATATGGACAATACACATTGAGAATATGGACAATACACTTTGAGAATATGGATAATACACATTGAGAATATGGGTAATACACATTGAGAATATGGACAATACACATCGAGAATATGGACAATACACATTGAGAATATGGATAATACACATTGAGAATATGGACAATACACATTGAGAATACGGGTAATACACATTGAGAATATGGACAATACACATTGAGAATATGGATAATACACAATGAGAATATGGGTAATACACATTGAGAATATGAACAATACACATTGAGAATATGGATAATACACATTGAGAATATGGGTAATACACATTGAGAATATGGACAATACACATTGAGAATATGGGTAATACACATTGAGAATATGGACAAAACACATTGAGAATATGGACAATACACATTGAGAATATGGGTAATACACATTGAGAATATGGGTAATACACATTGAGAATATGGGCAATACACATTGAGAATATGGGTAATACACATTGAGAATATGGACAATACACATTGAGAATATGGGTAATACACATTGAGAATATGGACAATACACATTGAGAATATGGGTAATATACATTGAGAATATGGATAATACACATTGAGAATATGAACAATACATATTGAGAATATGGACAATACACATTGAGAATATGGACAATACACATTGAGACTATGGACAATACACATTGAGAATATGAACAATACACATTGAGAATATGGACAATACACATTGAGAATATGGGTAATACACATTGAGAATATGGGTAATACACATTGAGAATATGGGCAATACACATTGAGAATATGGACAATACACATTGAGAATATGGATAATACACATTGAGAATATGGGTAATACACATTGAGAATATGGACAATACACATTGAGACTATGGACAATACACATTGAGAATATGGACAATACACATTGAGAATATGGACAATACACATTGAGAATATGGGTAATACACATTGAGAATATGGGTAATACACATTGAGAATATGGGCAATACACATTGAGAATATGGACAATACACATTGAGAATATGGGTAATACACATTGAGAATATGGACAATACACATTGAGAATATGGGTAATACACATTGAGAATATGGACAATACACATTGAGAATATGGGTAATACACATTGAGAATATGAACAATACACATTGAGAATATGGGTAATACACATTGAGAATATGGACAATACACATTGAGAATATGGGTAATATACATTGAGAATATGGATAATACACATTGAGAATATGAACAATACATATTGAGAATATGGACAATACACATTGAGAATATGGACAATACACATTGAGACTATGGACAATACACATTGAGAATATGAACAATACACATTGAGAATATGGACAATACATATTGAGAATATGGACAATACACATTGAGAATATGGACAATACACATTGAGAATATGGGTAATACACATTGAGAATATGAACAATACACATTGAGAATATGGGTAATACACATTGAGAATATGGACAATACACATTGAGAATATGGGTAATATACATTGAGAATATGGATAATACACATTGAGAATATGAACAATACATATTGAGAATATGGACAATACACATTGAGACTATGGACAATACACATTGAAAATATGAACAATACATATTGAGAATATGGGTAATACATATTGAGTCATTATGATCCACGAGCACGGGTGTTACCAGAAAGCCCACTCGTCACTCTAAGACGGGTGTTTAAATGGAAGTCACTTGGTGAGAGGGCCGGGGGTGTGGGACTAATCGAATCCTGAATGGCCTCCTTTCATACTGTCAAATTCCATACCACCTCAAACCCCAATTCCTGGCTATTCACCAAGACCTGAGTCTTTCAGACATAAGGCCATGGAGTTGTACAGCCCGGAAACAGACCCTTCGGCCCAACATGCCGACCAAGTATCCCAAACTAAACTAGTCCCATTTGCCTGCACTTGGCCCGTAATGACATTACCCACCCAAGGAAACTTAAACACATAAAAAAAAATACATAAATATCATGAGTGCTTCATCCGGAGGCTCAGCGATGATATTCCTTCCTGAAGAAGGGCTTATGCCCGAAACATCGATTCTCCTGCTCCTCGGATGCTGCCTGACCTGCTGCGCTTTTCCAGCAACACATTTTCAGCTCTGATCTCCAGCATCTGCAGTCCTCACTTTCTCCTCACTGATGATATTGCCTAGTACAGTGACGAAACGTCAGAAAACGAACCTTCCAGCTCAGTGAGCAAGCTTACATTCATGACCTATTCACGTACCAGTCCAAATGTCTTTTAAATGCCGTAACTGTACCTATATCCACCACCTCCTCTGGTAGTTCATTCCATCCATGCACCACCTTCTGGGTGAAAAAGTTGCCTCTCAGTTCCCTTTTAAACCTTTCCCCTCTCACCTTAAACCTATGCCCTCTAGCTTTGAACTCCTCTACCCTCGGGAAAAGACCTTGGTACTGGATTAGTGGTGCTGGAAGACCTTGGTAGTTCACCAACAATCGGGCCTGGTCCACCCACATCAACGCAATGATCAAGAAAGCACAACAATGTCTTTACTTCCTCAAGGAGTTAAGGAAATTCAGCACGTCCACAAGGACTCTTACCAACTTTTATGGATCCCCCATAGAAAGCATCCTATCCATACACATCACGGTTTGGTGCGGCAACTGCTCTGCCCAGGACGGTAAGAGACTACAGAGAGATGTGAACCCAGCCCAGTCCATCACACAAACCAGCCTCCCACCCACTGACTCCATCTACACTTCCCACTGTCTCGGGAAGGCACCAACATCATCAAAGACCCCTCCCACCCCGGTTAGAATCTCTTCCACCCTCTTCCATCAGGCAGGAGATACAAAAGGTTAAACACCTGTACCAACAGATTCAAGAACAGCTTCTTCCCCGCTGTTATTAGACAGCTGAATGGAGCTTTCAAACTTTAAACTTAATGTCGATCTCAGTCTTTCTCTTCAGCCGTAACATTGCATTCCCCACTCTGTTCTCTTATCCAAATGCACTTTGTATGGTGTGATCTGCCTGTACACCCGCAAAACAAAACTTTTCACTGTACCGAGGTACATGTGACAATAATCAATCAAATCAAATCAAATCAACCCTATCCATGCCCCTCATGATTTTATAAACCTTTATAAGGTCACCCCTCAAACTCTAATGCTCCAGTGAAAAACATCCCAGCCTATTCAGCCTCAACCCCAGCAACATCATGGTAAATCTTTTCCAAACCTAAAGCAAGACCCTCGCCTGCCCTCTCAAATGCACATGAAACATTCCTACTGGAACATCTCAAGAGCACTGACCATGAGGAAAGATTAAAAAGACTAGGTTTGCTTTCACTGGAAAGACAGCGTCTGAGAGGTGCCCTGATAGAGGTCTACAAAATTATGAGAGGCATCGAGAGGGTGGATAATCAGAGGCTTTTTTTCCCCAGGGTTGAAGTTTTAATTACAAGGGAGCACAAGTTCAAGGTGAGAGGGGGTAGGTTTAAGGGAGATGTGTGAGGGAGAGTAGTAGGAGCCTGGAACGCACGGCCAGATAAGTATTATATAGGGTACTGCCAGAGTGATGGGAAGCAGGCACGTTGGTGACCTTGAACAGGCATCTGGATAGTTATATGAATAAGGAGGGAGTAGAAGGGTACAGACTGAATAAGGACAGAATGTTTACTTTTTAGTTTAATTAGGGCACGATGTTCAGCACAGGCTTAGTAGGCCGAAGGGTCTGTTCCTGTGCTGTACCTGTTTTTTTTTTGTTATCTCGAAGTGGTGTACACTGTACAGTTTGGCCCTTTCTATTTAAGCACGGCTTGAATTGCTTTTGAAGACGTGCTTAAGGACTAGGAGCAGGAGTAGGCCGTCTGGTCTCTCGAGCCTGCTCCACCATTCAATAAGATCATGGCTGAGCTTCTCATTGATTTACCCGCCCTCTCACCGTTCCCCTTAATTCCTTTACTGCTCAAACATCTACCTTTGCCTTAAAGATATTCAACATCGCAACATCACTGGGCAGGGAATCCCACCGATTCACAACCCTTTGGGTGAAGAGGCTCCCCCTCAATTCAGTTATAGATCTGCTCCCCCTCTTATTTTGAGACCATGGCCCCCACTTCTAGTTCCACCCACCAATGGAAACAGCCTCTCTGCTTCTGTTCCCTTCATAATTTTCTACGCTTCTGTAAGATCGACCCCCCCCCCCACCCCGCCTCGTTCTTCTAAATAGCCCCAGTCTGCTCAAATCTCTCGCGGCTCGTGTGGTGAAGGGGGTGGGCGGGGGTTGCCAGGTGAGGAGGGGTTGAGCAGGTTGGGCCTGGGGTTTGGAGCAGGGAAGAGCGAGAGGTGTCAAGCCATCTAGCAGGAGAAGACAGCAGTCCCCTGGGAACACCTCCCCTCTCCCAAACCATCCCGACTTGGGAATATCTCGCTGTCCCTTCAGTGTCGCCGGGCCCAAAGCCTGGAACTCCCTCCCTCAAGGGCATTGAACAGCAGGTGGACTGCAGCGGTTCAAGAAGGCAGCTCACCCCCACCTTCTCAAGGGGCAACTAGGGACGGGCCAATAAAAGCTGGGCCCAGCCAGTGATTCCGTAAGCAAATGAGATCGTTACGAAAAAAAACATCAGCACCAGCAGAGAAACACAGCGCCCAGGGTCAGTGTCTCCTCAGCTGCTTTCTGTGGGAGCCTTGCTGTGCACTCATTCCCTCTAAAACTAGCCCCCCCACCCCCTCAGAAGAGCCGCACTGGGCTGCAAATGTCCTTTCGGGATCCCACCCCCTTCGAAAGGCGCTACAGAAATGCACATCGTTTCCGTGCATGAGTGCCCCAGAACGCATGCTCTGCTCCCCATCTCCAAGTGGGACGCGGGAGTGGTCCACAGAAGCAGCGGCACGGTGGCTCAGTGGTTAGCACTGCTGCCTCACAGCACCAGGGACCCAGGTTCGATTCTGACCTTGGGTGATCGTCTGTGTGGAGTTTGCATGTTCTCTGTGTTTGCGTGGGTTTCCTCCCACAGTCACAAAGATGTGCAGGTCAGTTGAATTGGCCGTGCTAGGTGCATTAGTCAGGGGTAAGTATAGGGTAGGGGGAATGGTCTGGGTGGGTTACTCTTCGGAGGGTCGGTATGGACTTGTTGGGCCGAAGGGCCTGTTTCCACACTGCAGGGAATCTATGAAACCCATGGGGAAAATGGCAGTGGGTAAAGTCACAGTGAAGCTGCTTAATTCAATAAATCTCGATCTAATCCGTTGAACAGCAAACTGTTAAGCTCTTCACCCAGCCCATTCCGATCAGTCACCCAGGGTCAAAGGCCCAGTGACTGTTCGCAAGCTACTTCAGTCCCTGTCACCAGCTTACAGTTCTCTCCCAGCCCCCTGTAGACGAAGCAATCTAGGAGTGAAGAAACATCCTTCAGTTACTGTGTGGAAATTAGAAACACGCTAAATTATCAAGGACCCCTCTGTCACCAGCAATCAATGGAGTGGAAATAGTTTGGTCATATGAGGAACATTCCAGAACTGTGAAGTTATTCCTGGTCACTGTCGGCTGTAGGTTTAAAGAATAATAGATGACCACTGATGAAACTCGCCTGTCGAGATTTCTAGGAGATCGGAGCCAATTAGATTCCCTGCAGCGTGGAAACAGGCCATTCGGCCCAACAAGTCTACACCAGCCCTCCGAAGGATAACCCAACCCAGACCCATTTCCCCCTGACTAATGCACCTCACACTATGGGCGATTTAGCACGGCCAATTCACCCTGACCGGCACATCTTTGGACCGTGGGGGGAAACCCCACACAGACACAAAATGCCACACAGGCAGTCGCCCGAGGTTGGAATCGAACCTGGGACCCTGGCGCTGTGAGGCAGCAGTGCTAACCACTGAGCCACCATGCCACCCATTCAACCCATCACGTAAATGGTGAGGCAATGGTGTTATCGCTACAATCCACAAGACCAGGCTGAGGGTCAAGGGTTCAAATCCCACCATGGCTAGATGGTGGGACTTAAATTCAACTCATAAAGTTTAGGATTGCCAGCTGCTCTTAGTAATGGTGACCATGACGACATCTCAAACCCATTCGGTTCACTAATGGGGAAGGAAATACGCTGTCATTACTCGGTCTGGCCTATACGTGACTCCTGACCCACAGTGATGTGGTTGGTCTCCGAAAAGGCCCCAGCAAAGCACTCAGGTCAAGGGACACTTAGGGATGAGACATTAAATGCCATGCCCAGGCCCCATGAGAGAATAAAAGAAATCTCTTTCTAATTTCAAGAACAAGCAACTATTTTTAAGGTTTGATCATTTGCCCCTTTTGCTTTGTTCCTCATCCTCATTAAGTAGAATTCAAGAAAGTTCAACGCCCCTCTAATATCTTGCCCATTCGTGATATCCGAGGGTCTGTAACTTTTCAGTGTCTATGACTCGATGTTGTGGTCAGCTCTTGTGGTTTTAGTAGGCCCCACTACAGACAGGAAACCTTCAAAGAATCCGTACACTGTGGAAGCAGGCCATTCAGCCCACTGAGTCACACTTGCCCTCCAAAGAGCACCCAACCCAGATCCCATCGCCCTGCCCTATATCAACAGCCCATCGAGCCTACACATCCCTGGACACTACAAGGCAATTTAGCACGGCCAGTCTGCACATCTTTGGACTGTGGGAGGAAACCGGACCACCCGGAGGGAACCCACACGACACGGAGAGAACGTGCAAACTCCACACAGACAGTCACCTGGTGGTGGAATCGAATCCTGGCGCTGTGAGGCAGCAGTGTTAACCACTGAGACACCATGCTGCCCCTTGGCTTCTTTGATTTTGTTCAAAAAGGCTTAGTGTCCCATTACAATCTCAGTTGATGTTATTATTGGGAGAGTCAGATCCCAGACAGAAATCTGGTTTAATGTATCAATCCTTTTTTAAATTAACAAGGCATTTTTCACTGAAACACAGGCGTACATTCCTGCAGTCCTGCATTTAATGATAAAGCAGAAGTTTATTAAGTAAAGGAAAGAAGAGAAACTGAAATAAACCGAACTATTTACAGATAAAATACTTGGAAAGAGTTCAAAATGCGCAGTAGACGTGCAATCCCATCTATTCCATTACCATCAAATTACAGTACGCAAACACCAGAGTTTGCTTCTCTATCATATCCATAGGTCTAACTTAACTGTTGCTTTCAATTCCCACTCTTGAGAGTTTCATAATAAGTCACACAACTGAGCTTAGACTTTCTCAGCTTCAAATATTTTGTTCAGTGTTCAGTACAAATACTTCCAGTCTGTAAGTTTCAAATTAAAATCTTTACTCTGAGGTAACCTTATTCCATACTATTCCAAACTAACTCCTTTCTCCAGGAGAAACCATTTCATACACCTAACTTCAACTCTGACTTCTATATACTGATAAGCAAAAGCTTTGCAAGCTTTTCTTCAAGTTAAATAAAATACCAATAACTCTAAACAGAAAGCAAGCGAATGCTTTTCACCATTTAATTGTTTACATATCAACTCTCCCAGTGAAAACAAATTCTGATTATCACCTCAGGGACTCCCTCTCTCTCAAACTGATTTAATTCAGTTAAATGCAAAATTAATTCTGACTCTTCATGCACACATGCCACTTGTTCAAAATCTAAACTTAAAAAAAATATGTATTCTGTTTAGATTTTGAACTAGTGGTATATGGGTGTTGCTCCCTGTGTATAACGAGTTTTATTTAAATCATAATCTGATGTCCACTCTACTATTTGATGGTAGGATGTTCCTCAATGAGTATCTCATGTATCTCAGACTGAAATAGTTGTTGGTTCAAGTCTCACTCTAGAAATCTGAGCTTGATCTGTCAAGTAGCCATTTCAGTGCAGTGCTGAGGGGATGCAGTAATGTTAGAGGTGCCACCTTGTGGAGAAGACATTTAGCCCTTTCTGATCCCATGATGTTATTTGAAGGCATGCAGTTTATCACTGACAGTGTGGTATTATCACCACAGGAAATGACCTCACCACAGGAAATGACATCACCAACAAAAAGAAACCCAAACATACAAATAGAAAGCAGGAAACATCAGCAGTGCTTTGCCTGGAGGCCCACTGAAGATGTTACCCAGTATGGTGACGAAACGTCTGAAAAGGAACCTTCCAGCTTAGCGAGCAAACCTACACCCAGTGTGGTATTAAGTTGCTGTTTATGCTTCTACAGTGTCTATACTTTACTGAGTTGGGGAAGTACTGAGGTCATGAAAGATACCCATGCCAGAGAAAATTTCATCTACTACCAGCATTGAACATAGAACATTACAGCGCAGGACAGGCCCTTCAACCCTTGATATTGCGCCAACCTGTGGAACCAGTCTGTAGTCTAGCTATCCTAAAATATTCCATTTTCATTCATATGTTTCTCCAATGACCATCTAAATGCCCTTAAAGTTGGCGAGTCTACCACTGTCGCAGTCAATGCGTTCCACGCCCCTACTTGTAGACTGGTAACTTCAAAATGTTATGTGGAGATCAGGAGAAATGTTGTATATTCATTGGTATGGGATGGGCAGCGGGATGGGGAATCCCCAATGGAATTAGAGGCTCCTGCCCAGATTTAAAGTCTAGCAACAGCCTAGTCAATCTGGTCATTCATTAGGATACATTGTGGTGCTGGGTCTCAGGGTATCACCTGTAGTCCAATACAGTTCAGAGACTCAACTGGGGAAAGTAAATATACTCTTGGCTAGAATACAATTGACACAAGATGGAAGGCAAGGAGTGAGGATGTACAAGGTTAAGTGAGTGTGCAAAAACTTGCCAGAGGGAACATAATGTGGGAAAATGTGAGGTTATGTACTTTGGCAGGAAGAGCAGAGGAGCTGATGAAGGGCTTATGCCCGAAACGTCGATTCTCCTGCCCCTCGGATGCTGCCTGACTTGCTGTGGTTTCCCAGCACCACACTCTCGACTCTGATCTCCAGCATCTGCAGCCCTCGCTTTCAGCCAGAATAGAGGAGCTGACATTTATTTAAATGGAGAAAGACTGCAGAACGCTACGAGACAGAGAGACATGGCGTCCTCATGCATAACCCACAAAAAGCCCAGCAAGTGAGTGGGAAGGCTGACGTATCGAAGAGAGTAGACTATAAAAACAGAGAGGTCTCGCTATAACTACACAAGGCACTAAGTCAGAGCTCAGCTGGAATACTGTGGACAGTTTTGGGACTCCATATCTAGGGAGAGATCGTCAGGCATTGGAGGCACTCCAGAGGTGGCTCACTCGGCTTATCCCAGGAATGGAAGGACTGTTTTCGGAGGAACGGTGGACTAGATTGAACCTTACTCTTGCGAATAGTAGAAGAATGAGAGGTGGTCTCGCTGAAACAGAGAAGATTTTTAGGAGACTTGACCGGGGAGATGTCAAGAGGCTTCTTCCCCCTCGTGGGAGCGGCTCGGACCACAGGGCATCATCTTAAAATCAGTTATCTTCCAGTGAAGATAGAGACGAGGAGGATTTTTTTTCTCTCAGAGGGGAGTGAATCTGTGGAATTCTTTCCCACAGAGCGCTGTTCAGGTTGGGTCATTAAGGCTAAGATTGATTTTCTTTCAAGTAAGGGAACCAAGGGGAAAGGTAGGAAGGTGGTTCAAGTTATCAAATCAATCATGACCTCATTGAGTGGTGAAGCAGAACAGATGGACTGAACGGCCTTCTTATGTTCCTACGATCTTATATGAAGATGGCTCTTAATGGGCGGCATGGTGGTACAGTGGTTAGCACTGCTGCCTCACAGCCCCAGGGACACGGGTTCAATCCTTGCCTCAGGCAACTGTCTGTGTGGAGTTTGCACACTCTCCACGTGTCTGTGTGGGTTTCCTCCCACAGTCCAAAAATGTGCAGCTTAGGGTGGATTGGCCATGCTAAATTGTCCGTAGTGTTAGGTGAAGGGGTAAATGTAGGGGAATGGGTCTGGGTGGGTTGTTCTTTGGAGGGTCGGTGTGGACTTGTTGGGCCGAAGGGCCTGTTTCCACACTGTAAGTAATCTAATCGACTGGGTTCAAAGGTCACGTTTTGAGTTCAACGCGGTTGTTCTAAAGAAGAAGGGTTGAGAGCGTGGTGCTGGAAAAGCACAGCAGGTCAGGCAGCATCTAAGGAGCAGGAGAGTCGAAATTTCAGACACAAGCCCTTCATCAGGAGGGTTTTTGCCCAAAATGTCGATTCTCCTGCTCCTCGGACGCTGCCTGACCTGCTGCGCTTTTCCAGCACCAAACTCTCGACTCTGATCTCCAGCGTCTTGCAGTCCAGCTTGCCAACTCGGCGGGCTAGCCCTGGAATTTACAGGAAAGACAGATGAAGAGGAAGTGGTGGAGCCTGGTTCAATTACAACATTTGAAGAGCATCCGGATGGGTATATGACGAGGAAACGTTGAGATGGATATGGGGCCAAGTGCTGGCAAATGGGTCTGGATCGGTTTAGGATGGCTGGGCGGTGCGGATGAGTTGGGCTGAAGAGTGTGTTTCCATGCTGGATGACTCTATGGAAGAACTGGGGATGAGACTGGGGGATACGTTGAAAAGGCAGTTGCAGTTCGATTGACTCATTAATGTCTTGGCGGTGGGCAGCTAGGGGTTGGTGATCCCAGTGGGACAACTGAGTTGGAAAAATCTCCAGTGACTCATTACCCAGAGTCAACAAAGCTCATCGCGGTCTACCCTCCAGCCTTTTCAATATGTTCCCGGCGAAAAGACAGGGCTGAGAGTACTCCAGTGTAACTGGCAGCTGTAGGAGGTTGCCAATTCTTTGATATATGATAAATTAGTGCTTTGAGGATCATTGTTCAGCTCATTGGAACTGACCCCTTTATGTCCTTATCTTCCCTCGTTTCCAGTTCATAGCTCTTAAAACGCCAGGCTTTCATTCTGCGAATTTCCTCAGAATCTTACCCTGTTGAGTATGTAATGTTTCCTTTCTCTTGCAAAGCTTCATCTTGGACCGATGTGCACTGACAGTATAGTTACCCAGCAGATTGATGGCCCTGACTTCTACCTCGCGCAAGAGCTCATCTGTTAACCACTCATCTAAGCAAATCAGCTTAACACGTCATTATTTAGCAACCACTGGAGTCGTGCCATTGTAAATGTCACTCTGCTGATTGGTGCTGTCTTTCTTATTGCAAATACACCAGGGGGAGCGAACAGGGGTTAATGTGGGAGCTGGAAATCTGAAATGAAAGGAATTACAATAGATATAGGCCATTTGGCCCTGAGAGGGTAGCCTAGCACCCCCACTCCACCCACACCCTAATCCCCCCACCCTCTATCCACCAGCCCCACCCCCACTGCACCCTGTTGAACACAATTATAATTAACCCATACCTCAGCCATGGATTCACAGAGTCATTCAGCACAGGAACAGACCCTTCGGCCCAGCCAGTCCATGCCGACCCAAATTAAACCGGTCCCTCCTGCCTGCTCCTGGTCCATACCCCTCTAAGCTTTTCATGGACCTATCTAAATGCCATTTAAATTGTACCCACACCCATCACTCCATACACTTCACGCACCAACCACTGTGCGAAAAAGTTGCCCCTGATGTCTTTTTAAATTCTTTCTCCTCTCAAGTTAAAAATCTGCCCCTAGTCTTGAAATCCCCTAATCAAGGGGGAAAAAAAACACCTCTATTTACCCTATCCACGCCCCTCATGATTTTTTAAACCTCTATGAGGTCACCCCTCATCCTCCGACGCTTCAGGGAAAACAGCCCCAGCCTGTTCAGCCGCTCCCTATAGCTCGAACCCTCCAGTCCCCAGCAACATACTCTCCAGCTTAATAATATCCTTCCTGTAACAGGGAGACTAGAACTGAACACAGTACTCCAGAAGAGGCCTCACCAATGGCCTGTACAACCCCAACATGACATCCCAACTCCTATACTCAAAGGACCTGAGCAATGAAGGCAAGAGTGCTGAATGCCTTCTTAACCCCTCTGTCTATATGCGACACAAACCTCAAAGGATTATGTACCTGAACCCCTAGGTCCCTCTGTTCCACAACACTACCCAAGGCCCTAATTTTAATTATAGAAGCTGCCCTGGTTCATGTCCTTCGACAGCAGCAGCGAAAGTAAATAGCAATTAATCGGCACTCAAAATTCTTATCTTGTCGTCAGGATCTGAGGTAGACTAAAAAGGTAGCGGGGAGGGGAGAAGCTTTAGATGGTCGTGTGTCAGGATGACTCCTGATATGTTTCCACCTCTGAGCAAAGCTCACTAGAGGCAGAATCTAAGTGGCAACGGCGATGTACATTATTACAATGGTTGAGGAATTAACAGGAAGCAGTTTGAGATTAGTAACCTCAAGCAGATCATGTCCCACCACCTGCTCCCAGCAGACAGTGTACAGACCGCACTCAGCCAGTCTGTGTTTGCAAATCTCAGAATGTCTAACGTTATGGGCCACACTTGCTGAATAATCCTCACTGCCCTGAATAATGATTATTACAGGAGAAAGTGAGGACGGCAGATGCTGGAGATCAGAGCTGAAAATGTGTTGCTGGAAAAGCGCAGCAGGTCAGACAGCGTCCAAGGAGCAGGAGAATCGACATTTTGGGCATCAGCCCTTCTTCAGGAATGAGGTAAGTGTGTCCAGCAGGCTAAGGTAAAAGGTAGGGAGGAGGGACTTGGGGGAGGGGGCGTTGGGAATGCGAGGGACTCACTGAAATCCTTGTAGAGGGAGGAGGGACTCACTGAAATCCTTGCAGAGGGAGGAGGGACTCACTGAAATCCCCCTCCCTACCTTTTATCTTAGTCTGCTGGACACCCTTTCCTCATTCCTGAAGAAGGGATGATGCCCGAAACATCGATTCTCCTGCTCCTTGGATGCTGCCTGACCTGCTGCGCTTTTCCAGCAACACATTTTCAGCTAATGATTATTACAGCCAATTTAATATCAGCTACCACAGTGTGCTTCACTGTGCTTGCTGGAGCCAAATATATTCACAGAAACAGATTTATCCTTTGCAGGTAAAAGGAACATGTTTTTTTATAAATTAAACAAAAGCGCAGGGGGATGATAGTTCCCTTGTGCATTCTCCGGGACAACTCGTCAACCACCCAGAGTCAACCCACACCCACTCTGCACTCTTTCAGCATGAAGTCTAAATTGTTGTTCCCTTTGGAATTTGGCACTCTTGCAAGAGTCCTGATGAGTACAAGGCGCAAATCCTCGACGGCCAGTCTCTGGCTTCAGCAATGCTCAGGACGAGTCTAAATTTGAGATTTTTGTCGTTTGGGGGGGGGGGGGGGGAAGCGGGTGGTGCGCGGCTTCTCCACTCTCCCAGCAGCTTGGCCACTCGGAAGGTGAGACCAGGCCCGATGTCACAGGGAGAGGATGGGATGCCGATTTTGAGGGGATGGGCGAGCAAGAATTGCGTCAGCAATGGGTGACAAATATTGGTAACCTTGTCATCGCCATTACTGAGAGCAGCTTTGAATTCCGGGTTGTATGAATAGATTTTAAACGCCGCCAGATGTGATATTTTATAGCCCACACCCCCATCTCTCCCCACACACGATCCCAAAGCATGAACCTGGTCTCCTGGGTTTCCAGCCCCTGACAGTACCATCTTGTGGATTAGTTCCATAGACTGCCCCAGTCAATTTTATCATTCTACGCAGTATCCTTTCCAAATCCAATCATGTTTCTTCAGGTGCTGTGTCCATTCCTGAATGGAATGTTCCAGAGGGAATTGGACCAGGGTTTCGTGGTATTGTCGGTTTTGATTTCCAGTTCCTTGGACATGAAGACGTGTTTGTTTGAGGCCTTTCAGCCAGTACATCACTGTAGCCCCAAGAGCTATGGGCGGCACAATGGCTCAATGGTTGGTGCTGCTACCTCACAGCGCCAGGGACCCGGGTTCAATCCCAGCCTTGGGTGACTGCCCGTGCGGAGTTTGCACATCCTCCCTGTGTCTGTGTGGGTGTGTTCCGGTTTCCTCCCACAGTCCAAGGATGTGCAGGTCAGATGAATTGGCCATGCTAAATTGCCCATGGTGTTAGGTGCATTAGTCAGAGGGAAATGGGTCTGGGTGGGTTACTCTTCAGAGGGTTGGTGTGGGCTGGTTGGGCCGAAGGGCCTGTTTCCACACTGTAGGGAATCTAGTTATTATAACATTATCTCTTGGTAATGCGTGTAAATATCTCAGTCCCCATTTTACCCACAGCCTCTTGCAGCATGACACCCTGACGGAGCTACGTTTTGCAAAGGATTTGCTCAGTACCAGCCCCAACACAGCACAGGCCGTGACTGTAATACAGTAAAACTTACCATAGTCCTACTCTCCTCATTAGAGAGGTGTACAATGGGTGTGTGGTTAAACCTGAGGGTCACCAAGCCTCAGGGAAGGGGGAGAGGCTGAAAAGAAGACACCTTCATGGAATTGAACCCATGCTGTTGACATCACTAACCAGCCATCCAGCTAACTGAGCTAACCAAGGACCGCAGAGATGCCAGCAGCTGTAACTAAATTGTCTTGAATCTCTCAAAGCTAAGTTACAGCTGACTCTTAAGTCATGGGATCTTACACAAGTATTACCTCATCAGAAATGGATCTCTTACTAAAGGTGCAACACTCTTCATTGTGTCTACCACACATCGTAAGGGGTGGAACAGAAAGGATTCACAAATGTGGCCATTTATAAAGAAATAGCACCCAGATCTCAAGTCACCACAAGACATCGAAGCAGAAAAAGACCATTCAGCCCATCGATCCATGCGCCATTCATTGAAATCACAGCTGATCTAATAATCCTCAACCCCATTTTCCTGATTCTCCCTTACTGATTAACAATCCCCCCCCCCCCCACCTCTCTGTCTCTCTCTCACTCTCTCTCTCTCTCTCTCTCTCTCTCTCAGCCTTGAATACACTGAATGGCCCAGCCCTGACCTCTCTCTCCAGTACAGAGTTCCCCGGATTCACTCCCATCAGAGAAAAGCGATTCCTCCTCATCTCCGTCTTCAAGGGGTGACCCTTTACACTGAGGTGATGCCCCTCTGATCCTAGACTCTCCCACAAAGGGAACCAACCTCTCTCCATCTCCTCAAGGCCTACGTTCCATTGCCCCAGACCAGTAGCGGTGCCAACATCTGAAAGAAGATGATGAGACATCCACACTTGATTGGATTCTGTCAAGAAAGACAGCCCTTACCCTTCTGCATCCAAACTCCTCGACGCATGTAGCGATCAGGGAAGGCTGTTAGAATGGTGACCCTGACTGTGAGGGAGGGAGATTCAAACACACCAAACTCCACAAACATGATAATAAAAATGTCATTGTGTGTGTGTGTGTGTGTATGGATGAGTGGGTGTATGTGTGTGTGGGTATTGTGTATGGGGGGGTGTGGGTGTATATGCGGCTGTATGGGTGCGTCTGTGCATGCTTGTGCGTGTGTGCATGGGTGGGGGTGCTTATGTGTGTGTGTGTGTGTGTGGTGATGGGTGGGTGGATGTGTGTGTGGGTGTGTGTGTGGCTGTAATGCTGTGTTTGTGTGTGTGTGTGTGCGTGTGTTTATGGCTGCATGTGTACGTGTGTGTATGTGTGTGATGTGTGATGTGTGTGTGTGTCTATGGCGGTGTGTGTGTATGTGTGAGTGAGAGGGGTGTGTGTGTGTGGCTGTGTGTGTGAGGGGTGTGTGGCTGTGTGTGTGCATGTGTGTGTGTGGCTGTATGTGTGTGCGTGTATGGTGTATGTTTAAGGGGTGTGTGTATGAGTGTGTCTGTGGAGGTGTGTGTGTATGTATGAGTGAGA